>NC_134697.1:86036314-86314120 GCF_050947455.1 Rhinoderma darwinii | reverse complement strand
AACGACTTGCTATACACCTCTCCAGCTGACGCCTGGCATTGTGCATGGGGATCTAAGGAAATCCATTTCATGAAGCTCCTGACACACAGTTCTTGTTCTGCGCCACGTTTAAAGCCACTGAGCTCTTCAGTACGACCCATACTACTAGCAAAGTTTCTCTGGAGATTGCATGGCTGTGGGCTTGATTTTATGCACCGGTTTGCAATGCGTGAAGCTGAAACACCTAAGCTCAATAATTAGGTGGGGAGTTCACGTACTTTTATCCATATAGTATTGTCTCTCACCTCCCACATGCTGTATTTTCTCCTTACTGCCAAAAGACACGGAACTAAAAATTAAAGAAGAGCTCCAGTGGAAGCACAACTTTCCATGTCTGCACCCCTCACCTGACTGTATATATCACTCTACACTTCTTTTATGTATACTGTACTTACTTTTTGAACTCCTGCCTTGTCCGTGCTTTAAAAAAGCCTCCGTCTTGATTCTTAGATTTCCCCAGCTTTCTCTTCCTCTCTGCTTTGCTATCAATCACATGACCAGCTAAAGACCATATAATTTCTTTATGCTGGGGGACACTGTGATTATTATTCTCTCTATATTCTTCTAAATAAGCTGAGAAACCATAAGTATACAGACAGGGAGGCTGCACTATATTCTTCTACACCTGTGTGACAGGAACCTGTCTAAGTATCAGTGGCAGTTGATGATAGAAGTTTCTGTTTCCCCCTGTGTATAACTAGTGCGGTACAGAAACTGCTGAAGCCTGTGACGGGTGACACATAGATCTCCAGAGACCCAAGTAGAGAAAGCAGTCACCGAGCCGGATTCACACTGCTGCTAAGCAACCGTCCCGGTCTGATATATAGAGATAAATAACAGGGGAGAGACTGACACATGGAATACCAGAATGCAGCACATGGGAGAGGTCAGTTTTGGCCGGAGTGTCCCTTTAACATTTCATAATTCTATCATCTAGTTATCATCTCTTTATTTGTAGATCTCATTCGAAACCATCTACACGTCATTGTTCTTTGTGATGGATAAGGGACACATAACGGAGAAGATACTGAACGTCACCCTGGAGATAATCTACCTTTTTACCGGAGAGGTAAAATAATCCGGGCCTCATGTATATGTCCTTTCTCTTATCTTTTTATCCTACGAACAATATTATATAAAAAGCAAAAGATCACGTCATCATAATTGATTTGTAAATATAAATGCTGTAACAAATCTTCTCTGGTGCATAGTGTGAAGGTAGCGCCCACTAGCATTTTGACTGCCCCCCTAATGCTGCTTCCACCTTCCTAAACAGTCCACGGTGGACACGCATTACAAAAGTTATGATTTTTGGAATGGTGGGAGGTGTCGTGGAAATCCATTGCTCAAAATATATTAGACTAAAATTTATACGAGTCCCAACAGACTCTCAAGGCCAGACTCCATTAGTCAGAATCCTAATTAGGATATTTCACCGATATATATGGAGAGAGGAGAAGAAAACACACAGACGCTGCTGATAATGTTCAAAATGCTCCTGTGAAGGATTTATTACCAAACTCAAATTGTTAAACTGAAATTCAGAAGGGGTGTCGGCTTGAGGTTAACCAATCAGAGACAATGTAACAATATTTGTTATTCAGTAAAAAGCATACAATAAAATACATCCCAGATACATCATTATAATTCTTCACACATTATGTTTACAGGTTTCTTATCTCTCTTTTGGACAGAATGTTCTCGTGGAGATGGGGGAGACCTTCCCTCACGCATACTTGCCATCCTCCCATCTCACTCCCTGTCCATTCTCTACAAACTTCGCATGGGAACCAAGGTCAAAGATAAAACATACGAAATCAACATTACTTGTATTAAAGGAACAATGACTTTTCTATTCACTACAATAAAACCAAGATGGGAACTCCAGACATGATGGGAACTCCAGACAAGATGGGAACTCCAGACAAGATGGGAACTCCAGACAAGATGGCTGCTGCACGAAACTAAATCATTTACACATTATCATCACTTTCACATAATACATATCTTAGTAATTCGGCCTCCTGCTTGATAATTCACAATGTAATTTCATACAGAGAATATAAGCAAATAAATCATCCTTCACAGAGGTAAAAACGAAAATTGAAAAAACCGAAAATAGGCTGTTCATTAAGGGGTTAATAACCTATCATTCACTTGTTATATACCTGGACAGTGTTACCTGGTGGTGGTTGCATTCAGTTATCCTTTGGATGCATTACTATGGACTGATCTGTGGGCTACAACATAAGGTGTCTTAGCCTGGGGACTGTGTTGCTCCCTCTGCAGGCGGGGTGTTGCGGTGGCACTGGTTGCCATGTGGTGCGGCACCTAATAGAGTAGGGACCCACTTAAAAGAAGTCGCCATGAGGAGGCAGGTGCGCTTATAGAATCAAAATGTTTACTAAGAACTTCCTGTTCATTTTGATTCTCTTGTATGTTCCATCTCGATATCCAGGATTGTTCAGTAGTGAAGAAGACATCTGGTGACTCTCTATCCCCCAACAGCTGTCCCTACATGTCTGGAGGATGGATCAGTACCATCACGGAGCTTTCACTGATACCTAAGAGAAACAACGAGCAGAAGATCCTAGAACTCACCAACAAGATCATTCATCTGCTGACCGGAGAGGTGAGGACTACCGGGAATGCTGGGACATTATATAGTATAAGGTGTCAGGATGTCTCCGTCTATTTCTCCATGGAGGAGTTGGAGTATATAGAAGAACACAAGGATCTGTACAGGGACGCCATGATGGAGGACCACCGGCCCCTCACATCACCGGGTAAGAGGAGAGCATTTTTGACAGTCCACAAGATACACCCATCACCTGATAACTACATATAAACAATGTCTTCCACTGTATGTGTCTCCTACAGGTACAGTGAAGGAAATAAGTATTTGATCCCTTGCTGATTTTGTAAGTTTGCCCACTGTCAAAGACATGAACAGTCTAGAATTTTTAGGCTAGGTTAATTTTACCAGTGAGAGATAGATTATATTTAAAAAAAAATCACATAGTCAAAATTATATATATGTATTTGCATTGTGCACAGAGAAATAAGTATTTGATCCCTTTGGCAAACAAGACTTAATACTTGGTGGCAAAACCCTTGTTGGCAAGCACAGCAGTCAGACGTTTTTTGTAGTTGATGATGAGGTTTGCACACATGTTAGATGGAATTTTGGCCCACTCCTCTTTGCAGATCATCTGTAAATCATTAAGATTTCGAGGCTGTCGCTTGGCAACTCGGATCTTCAGCTCCCTCCATAAGTTTTCGATGGGATTAAGGTCTGGAGACTGGCTAGGCCACTCCATGACCTTAATGTGCTTCTGTTTGAGCCACTCCTTTGTTGCCTTGGCTGTATGTTTCGGGTCACTGTCGTGCTGGAAGACCCAGCCACGAGCCAGTTTTAATGTCCTGGTGGAGGGAAGGAGGTTGTAACTCAGGATTTGACGGTACAAGGCTCCATCCATTCTTCCATTGATGCGGTGAAGTAGTCCTGTGCCCTTAGCAGAGAAACACCCCCAAAACATAATGTTTCCACCTCCTTGCTTGACAGTGGGGACGGTGTTCTTTGGGTCATAGGCAGCATTTCTCTTCCTCCAAACACGGCGAGTTGAGTTAATACCAAAGAGCTCAATTTTAGTCTCATCTGACCACAGCACCTTCTCCCAATCACTCTCAGAATCATCCAGATGTTCATTTGCAAACTTCAGACGGGCCTGTACATGTGCCTTCTTGAGCAGGGGGACCTTGCGGGCACTGCAGGATTTTAATCCATTACGGCGTAATGTGTTATCAATGGTTTTCTTGGTGACTGTGGTCCCAGCTGCCTTGAGATCATTAACAAGTTCCCCCCGTGTAGTTTTCGGATGAGCTCTCACCTTCCTCAGGATCAAGGATACCCCACGAGGTGAGATTTTGCATGGAGCCCCAGATCGATGTCGATTAACAGTCATTTTGTATGTCTTCCATTTTCTTACTATTGCACCAACAGTTGTCTCCTTCTCACCCAGCGTCTTACTTATAGTTTTGTAGCCCATTCCAGCCTTGTGCAGGTCTATGATCTTGTCCCTGACATCCTTAGAAAGCTCTTTGGTCTTGCCCATGTTGTAGAGGTTAGAGTCAGACTGATTAATTGAGTCTGTGGACAGGAGTCTTTTATACAGGTGACCATGTAAGAGCTGTCTATAATGCAGGCACCAAGTTGATTTGGAGCGTGTAACTGGTCTGGAGGAGGCTGAGATCTTAATGGTTGGTAGGGGATCAAATACTTATTTCTCTGTGCACAATGCAAATAAATATATATCATTTTGACTATGTGATTTTCTTTTTTTTTTTTTATATAATCTATCTCTCACTGGTAAAATTAACCTAGCCTAAAAATTCTAGACTGTTCATGACTTTGACAGTGGGCAAAATCAGCAAGGGATCAAATACTTATTTCCTTCACTGTATATCCAGTAAGAGAAATCCATCAGAGAGATGTCCCAGTTCTGTGTTTTCCTGGGATTGTCCACAGGAATATCACAACGTCCCAGAGGGTCATCACGTAGGTGGAACCAAAGTCTTGTCAAATCCCATAAAGGTGAATGTGCACTTCATGCTTTGCCAATATTACCTAATAATTTGTTACATTTCAGCTCATTAACTGAGGAAATAATTTGTAATATTTTATGTGAGTGTTTAGGGAAATATTCATATTAAAGTTGAGAATGTAGACGGATGATACAAGGCGTATGTGTGGGAGGATCAAAGGTGTAATAAGGAAGAAACTTCTAACAATATCTACCCAGGTGAGCGACAACCACAAACTGTTCAGTGACTAAAACAATCTCTTTTTATGAACTCTCCTTGGCTACATGCAGACGACCGTTCTTCTCGTCAGTGTGCTATCCGTATTGTAACGGACGGCCGACTGACCCCTTCATTTCTATGGCTCCGTGCACACTGCCATGTTCTTCACAGATCCTTGTGTGGGACCAGGCCACAAAACTCAGAGCAGGTCCTGTTCCTGTCAGTATTTGTGGCTCGGTCTCGCCCATTCAAGTCAAACCTATGGAACAAATGGGACGGATGCGGAGGACACACTGTCGTACCGCAAAAAAACGGACAATGGATCCATTGTTTGCAGGACGCAAATACAAACAATCATGAGCAGGTAGCCTTGGTATGTGAGAAGTGTCCAGTAGGGGCTACGGGGAGCCAACATCATCTTTTGGACTCCTGTAATCCTTGGAAATGTTGTGACATCTATCATCATTGTCATAACTTTCTACTCTGACACCTTGATAAGAGATCTTTACATTTAACATCTTTACATTTGCTCCCACAGATGGAGAGGACAGCAAAAATATTTTGGAAGGATGTCTCTTTTTATCTCCAGACTGTATACTGGACAACGGCAACATCACTCAAGGTTCTCCAGGAGAAAACGTCACTTCTCCAAGGGTTGTTAGTGTAGGTTTATCATCCGATTCTTCTGACCACCAGGAATGTTCTTCTATTAGATTGAGCGTCAATTCACCTAGTACAGATCGTAAGGACAATAATATGTTTTCATGTTCTGAGTGTGGGAAATGTTTTCCACTAAAATCCTATCTGAATAAACATAAGAAAACTCACACCGAGGATAAGCCGTTCCAATGTGGACAATGCGGAAAATGCTTTCGAAGTGGATCAAAACTTAGAAGACACCAGAGGGTTCACACAGGGGAGAAACCATATCTATGTGCTGATTGCGGGAAGCTCTTTGCTCATAAACTAAGTCTCGTCAACCATCGGAAAACCCACACAGGTGAGAAGCCATTCTCCTGCACCGAATGTGGGAAATGTTTTTCATTGAAGACGTATCTGACCATCCATCAAAGGACGCACACTGGAGAGAAGCCATTTTTCTGCTCTGATTGTAGAAAATGTTTTGCACAGAAAACAAGTCTTAATATACAGCAAAAATCCCACAAAAGTGAGACAAAAATGACATGTTCAATTGTGGGAGAACATTGATGTAAAGAATGATTATGTTCTCTAAACGGGAAATTGACAAATCACCGTCCTTAGATGGAAACAGATTTTATAAATAAAAACCCGGCACCGATCAGCGGCTCCGGCTGATTCCGAGCACCGGATGTCCATGCCTATCCTGAGGACCTATCCTGTGGATAGGTCCTCCGTATTAAAAACCGCCCCGTGCCCGGACAACCCCTTTAAGGACCAAGCATTGTTTTTGGTTTTTCCATCATTGCATTCCAAGAGCCATAAAGTTTTTATTTTTCTGCTGAGGTTGCTGTATGGACGTCATTCTGTGTTAAGGGGTTATAGAAAACTTGTAATCACATGTTCAGATTTTTTGGGGCGAGAAATATTATTTTTCTGTTCACTAAAAATAGACATACGAAATACACAAACTCTTCCCTTGTCAGTCTGGGTATTAATACCTACGATATCTACTTGTGCCTACTTTGATTAGTGCAAAGTGGAGGGCACTCCGTCACTAAGTAGATGCACCCACACAACCGCCCATGAGAGTTTAGAAGGCAAAGCCCCTTCTCTTAGGATATCCATTCATTACAATGGAGGACCCACTGGCGGTAAGGCAGCTGGCCAGCTGGTGAGGGTCTATAGTTCTATAGGTACCTGTGGCATCTCAGACAGCAGCAGGGCAGGCTCGGCTGGGACTTGGGTAGCAGGCGAAAGTCAGGCGAGGTGAAGCAAATCAGACGTGGATGCTAGACCAGGAAGGTATGGATTGCTAGGAACAGGAACTGGAAACGGGTATAGGGACAGGGACTGGAACAAGAAACACACTAGGAGGCCATCACATATACAAACTAGGCAACACAACGCTCTGGCATAGAACTAGGGGACTGGACCCCTCTTATAGTCCAGGGTACTCACGGGTCAAAGTTCGTCCATGAGGTTCAGTGCCCCTTTAAGAGCGGGCACGAGCATGCGCACGCACCCTACGGGACGGCAGAGGTGAGTGGATGCAAGCGCTGGCGTCTCCTGAGGAGGAGACTGGGGCCAGCGCTTGCCGACTCGTGGCTGCGGCTGTCAGGGGGAGGTTGGCACTGACAGCCCGCAGCCACGGACATTACAGGAGGCAGCTGTCCGGCAGAAACCAGTTATTATTCGATGTATGTTTCAAAAATATTCGTCACAAGCTGTAACTAAAGACTGGATCTCCTAAGACGACTGTCTGACCTTTATGGATAATTCTTAGCTTCGTCGGGTATATAAGTGAAAACTCAACGTTTTTGTTATTTTTTTTACCTCCAAAAAGACCCTCTCAGCTTTTGATCTCTTTTACAGTCTGAGAATAACATTATTTTTTTTACTTTATTACGCAAATTTCCCCTTTACGCCACAACTTTTTAAGGATCACATCTCGGTCTATTGAGTATAGACATTTAGTAGAATAAATACTGCAGATTTTTTGCAACGTATTTCATTGCATAAAGTCTGCAGCCTAAGGCCTCATGCACACGAACATATTTTTTTCCTCCCGTAAATACTGGCGTAAATGCGGGTCCCTTGTCACACGTATTTGACCCATATTCCACCAGTATTTACGGACCCGTGCCCGTAAATACGGGTCCGGTGTCACCAGTATTCAACCCGTATTTACGGACCCGTTTTCTCTGCACTAATCGGCAGCCCCTTCTCTCTATCAGGGCTGGAAAGAGAGAAGGGGCAGCCCTTTTGGGCAGAGTTTCCGCAGCGATTGAAAGTAAAAGAAGTTGATACGTTCCGTTGTCTTGGTGACGCGTCCCTCTTTTGACATCCAGTTCGTCCTCCCTGGATGACGCGGCAGTCCATGTGACCGCTGCAGCCTGTGATTGGCCTGTGATTGGCTGCAGCAGTCACATGGGATGAAACGTCATCCCGGGAGGCCGGACTGGAGGAAGAAACAGGGTAAGTTAACTTTTAATACTATTAACTCCTGTAGTCACTGTCCCGGGTGCTGAAAGAGTTACTGCCGATCAGTTAATGGAAAACAGGAAAAGGAAGGTAGGATCCAGCGCTGTGGTGCATTTAAAATGGAAATCGATGTTTCCAAGTTTAATTGTCCTGGGTTAAAATGGAGTCCAGTGGTATAGGTCCAGGGTGTGCATGAAGTGGGGAGAGGGTATCCTCTGTGGCCTACGCGTTTCGGACGTCGCTGCGTCCTTAGACTTGGCTGTGATTAACTTTCAAAAAGAGCGCGCTGTCTTATATGAGCCGTGGTGGTAGGAACAGCTGGTGAGTGAGAAGGTGATTGCGTTTCACGGTTGTCTTATGGTGGAACGCAAACATCAACGTGAATCTCTTACTGTCATGAATGAATATTTGATAAATATAGCAATTGGAATTTGTTAGTTTTGTTTTTGTTCTTGATGCTATAACATTGTATTTCGTTTCTTTACTTTTGTTTGTATGTGTGTTTGTTACAGGACTTGTCGGATAACGTGTTTGTCATTTGTTAAAGTTTTATTTGGTTTAGTTGCGTTCCGGGACTCGTCCTGGAAATGGCATAGGGATGTGTGTTTTGTCATTTTGTTAAAGTTTTATTTGATTTGGTTGCGTTCCAGGACTCGCTCAGGAAAACAACTCCGGGACAAAGTCGACAGTTCGATTTCACACTAAGTCCAGAAATTTCATCACACATCGGTAAGTCAATATATTTTATAGAAACTGTGATCTTATAAGTGATAATTGATATGTAAATTACCACTGGTTTGGCTAAATATTGATTTAATTTGCCTGTCCTGTTACTCAATACTGGATGTTATCATGTGCAAGTATTTATACCTTGCAGTTTGCCATTATATCAGTTTGTGTACCCTGACAGTTTACTCACTGGGAAAGTATATTTATTTTTTTATTTTTTTGTATGAAAAAATGTGTTTCGTTGTTCCAAATTACGATATACGACTATCAATCTTGCTTGAATTTGGTTTTATGACCTTAAGAACAGGGCTCTGATTGTTATTGGCGAGGATAGTGATGTGGGGAAGTGTCGGTTGGACCACAACTATCTGGTATCGTGGGGAAACTTACATAATACATAAAGAAAAAGTGTGTTGGTTCGTGTGTACATGGCAATTAGCATATGTTATGTCTGTACATGAGGGGGGGTGCTTTTAATTAAAAATTCCAAGATTGGAACTGTATAGATACCTCGGGTTAGTTTGGGTATAATGGTTTGATTGCGTTTTAATATCATGATGGCGTATGGGGACCCATTTGGGTAGAAGTGAGTTAATAAAGATACATTAATTCTTTCCTTAAATTAAGGCCTTCTGGGTATCTTGTATTTAGCCTATATATCCAATACGCTTCCCTTAGATGAGTCTTATGTTTAATATCTCCACCTCGCTTTGGTGGCTGTATTTTTTCAATGGCATAGCAACGAAGATTATTGGTGGATCTGTTGTGATGAGAGATAAAATGCTTGGCCGCATTTGATATATTAACAATGTTTGCGTTTCTTATATAGCTCAGATGTTCTAAAATTCTCGTCTTGAATTTTCTAATAGTGCAACCAACATATTTAAGTTGACATTCTGTACATTCAATTAAATAAATAACTGACTCTGAATTGCAATTGATATAATTTTGGATTGTAAAATTATCTGTTTTTGTAGAATTGCTGAAGTTTTTTGTTGGATATACATAAGAGCAAGTTTTACACGGGTGTTGGCCACATCTGTAAAAGCCTTTGGTCTCTAACCATGTTGATGTTGTATTGGTATTGGATGTATATAACGAGGGAGACAGAGTGTTGCCTAGTGAGGAGGCTTTTTTTGCTACTATCCTGCAACCTCCTGACAGAATTGTACGTAGTGTGTCGTCCTCCATGAGGATTGGCATGTACTTGTTGACTATACTTTTTATTTTGGTAAATTGGTTGCTTTGTTGTAGGATAAGTGTCGGTTGATTGGCAGCCGATTGTGATTCTTTTTTATTCTTTATAGTTTTTTGTTGACCAAGGAGTTGATTTCTTGGTTTTTGATTAATAATATTGCTAGCTCTGGTCAATGTCCATTTTGGATAACCTCGTTCTTGTAACCTTAATTGTATTGATTTTTGTTCAAGCTCAAACTGGTCTTGGCTGGTACAATTTCGTTTAGCCCTGTGCATTTCACCCAGAGGTATGGCTCTGATGGTATGTATTGTATGGTCACTTTTTGCATGAAGGATGTTATTGGTGGCTGTTGGTTTTCGATGGGTTTTTGTTGAAATGAAAAAACCTTCGTCTCCTTTTAGTTCCAAATCTAAAAATGTGATTTGTGAAGTATCATGATGGTACGTATATTTTAGATTGCACTGGTTGTTGTTGAGTGCTGCTACAAATTCAGGTATGGTGTTTGTTTCTCCTTTCCAAATAATCAGGATATCGTCGATATATCTACCGTACCATTCTATGCAATTGCTATACAAATTGTTAGGCGAAAAAATGTGAAAATGTTCCCACCATGACATAACTATGTTGGCTATTGATGGGGAGACTTTGGCCCCCATAGATACACCCTTTAATTGTAAGTAATATTTCTTGTCGAATTGGAAATAATTGTTAGTTAGTAGGAACATGAGTACTTCTGTTATGTAGGTTTGGAAATTTATTTCATATGTACTGTATTTCTTCAGGTGAAATTTCAGAGCAGTACAGGCTATTTCATGAGGAATTGACGTGTACAGTGACACGACGTCACATGTGAGCCAGGAAAAATTTATTTCCCAGATTTTATTATGAAATATATTGAGGACATGTTTGGTGTCCTTTAAAAAACCAGGTGTATTTTGTGCTAAGGGCTGTAATAACGTATCTAGCCATTCGGATAGCTTTTCCAAGATTGATCCTATACCAGAGACTATTGGTCTCATTGGAGGAGGTACTGTTTGTTTATGAACCTTAGGTAACGCATGGATTATGGGAGTAATTGGTTGTTCAATATACATGTACTCCTTTTGTTTCTGGGTGATGAAACCGTCTTGTAAACCATCTTCCAGTAGTTTTTTCATCTGGTATTTAATCGTGTCAACAGGATTCCTTGTCAAGATTTTGTAAGTAGTTTTGTCAGAAAGCATATTGATAATAGATTGTTCGTAATCTTTTTTGTTCATAACTGTGACATTGCCACCTTTGTCTGACATTTTGATGGTTATATCCTTGTTCTCTTGTAGTGATTTTGCTGCTTTTTTGAGTTTAGTTGACATATTCGTTTTCGGATATTTATTTTTAAGACTGTGTGCGAGGTTGTGTAGCTCTTTTTCTATGATGGTTTGAAAACGGTCCAACGAATCCGTACGTGAGCTGATAGGATAAAATTTCGGATTTGATGTGGTAAAATTATGTGCCATTGTGACAATTTGGTTTTCCGTTTCGTTACGTAGAAGATCTAGGGATACCATGGTTGACAGTTCTTGAAATGTGAAGTCTTTAGGTATTGATGCTATCGTTGCTTTGGATCTGGTCTCATCTGATAATGTAGTTATAGTTGTTGTCTCCATTAATGTAGGGTCAGAGTTACTTTCATTTTGAAAGAAATGTTTTTTGACCGTTAAATTGCGTATGAATTTGTTAATGTCTAGTATTGTATTAAATAGATTGAAATTTTTCTTTGGGGCAAAATTGAGCCCCAAGGTTAATACTTCGTTCTGCTCAGGGGTTAGCTCTGTAGAAGATAGATTGGTGACATTGGTTATCGATATTGTTGGTATTTTCTTGGGCGGAGGCGACGGTTTTGTTCTTGATTTGTACGACTTATGTTTCCTACCGCCCCTCCTTCCCCGTTTTTTGAATTGTAAATGGGACGGGGACACGTTTGATTGATGTCATCTTCTGAAGTACCATCCGCAGACTCTAGTTCGGTCGAGCTGAAACTGACCCTATTTGGTAGATCTCTGTATTGTTTGAATTGTTGGTTCCTTTTCTTTAGGATCGGTCTTGGTCTGGTATAATTTCTTGTTTTGTGACTCCAATTGTATACTTCGTTGCTGTTGTAATCCTTTGTGTCTCGTTGAAATTTATTTTTCTTAATTTCCGCAATAGCATGATCAAGTTTATCAATGGCAGCTGAAGTTCTGTTGTTAAGGAGATCATAAGAAGGTGAATTGACAAATGTTTCTAATGATTTGTTTGTTTCAGATATATGGGTATCTAATTCTTTTAATTTTAGTTCTTCCTGTTCCGTTATTAATTTCATTAAGTTGATGGAGCAGGTTGAAAGAATTTGATTCCATTGATTCTGGAATTCTTCGTTGTAGATGAAACTTGGTGTTTTCTTGAGTCGTAAACCTCTGGGGATCATGTTTTTGGAAATGTAATTTTTAAGGGTGGTCAAGTCCCACCAGATTTTTGCTTGCTGAGCTAGATGTTTTTCCAGCATGTGGAACAGATGTTCCATGTCCTTGTTGTTTTCCGGAAGGTTATCATGGTGACCAAAAACTTTTTCCGCTAATTCAAAGCGAGTGTGCTTGCTATCTTGGGTCATGATGTTGGTATAGTTTTCGATTTTTAAGAGAAATTTCTTCAAGATATAGTTTTCGATTTTTGAGAGAAATTTCTTCAAGGTATGGATACAGAGTGAGTTATCGTTAAAAACAAAAACACTGTGTTGCTAAAGCCAAGTGACGTTCTTTGTCTAGGAATTGTGTCCTAGAACTGTTTCGTATAAATCGTTTCTTGAAAGGTTGTGGCCTTATGCTTTGATTAGTACTAATGCGTTATAAACCACTTCAGCATACACCAGATAACATATGGAGGTTATACAAGCAATAATGATATAGTAACTTCACTGGTTATTCATAGGGAGCTCGTGAGGAGACACTTGACCGAAATATTGTATCCAAAGAAAAACATGTGGAGAAATCCTCCAGCTCACCTGACACACACCTGTGTGTCGTAGATAGCGCCCGGTTCCTCGTGTCAGCACACGGGTTGCAAATGGAAAACAGGAAAAGGAAGGTAGGATCCAGCGCTGTGGTGCATTTAAAATGGAAATCGATGTTTCCAAGTTTAATTGTCAGCACCCTGGACAGTGACTATCCCCTGATGTCGCCTAGCAACGCTCCCGTAATTGCGGGTGCACACACGTAGCCAGCCGTAATTACGGGAGCCCCATAGACTTTTATGGGCCTGCACGTGCCGTTATTACGGCCTGAAATAGGACATGTTCCATATTTTTCAACGGCACGGGCAGCTTCCTGTAAGCAAACGGGAAGGTACCCGTGGCCAATAGAAGTCCATGTGCATGAGGCCTAATGCAGTAGCAGTAGAGTGAATGAGATTTGAACAATCAGATTTATTTAATCCGCAGCATTATGCTGTGAAATTGCTGTTTTTTTCATGCAAGTTTTCCCCATTTAATTCAATGCGGAGGTAAAACTTGTGACAAATCTCAAATGTTGCGTTTTTTTGCGACAGAATAACTGAAACAAAAGAAAAGCTTAAACTTACCCGTTTTATATACTTCTCCATCCAGGCCGGCCTCCTCGGATGACGTTTCATGACGCCAATCACAGGCTGCAGCAGTCACATGAGATGAAACGTCATCCCAGGAGGCCGGGCTGCTGGACAATACAGGGACACGTCGCCATGACTACTTTTAGACCCTTAACTTAGTGGTCCCATTATTAAATATCATATACATTGTAAAGATCATAAAAAAAATAATGTTTTCCATTTACTGTTAAAAAAAAAATATGATCCAGTGGAGAGTTATGAAATTTACCTTACATATTTATGGCGCCTCCGGGTGTTCAAAGTGTATAGCAATGTGCACATCCACCTACTGAGCTCAATTCTGGTGGACATGCACTCTCCCCACAACCTTGTCTCTGCATTGTAATCTTCTGATACCTGCAGATCAGCCAATAGAAATAGCTTTCATTCCTGCTTGTCAGGAAAGGAGCGGAGCCTCTGCAGTTCCATGTCGGTATAGCTTTGGAGAAACCTTCTGCTGTGAAAATAAAGCACTGTTGTCAGCTGCCAGAGTAGGAAGGAGAATAATTTTGCTTAGAGCCTCTCCCCCAGGAGCACAGATTAGCTGCAGCACCAAGGGGCAGGACAAAGATCCGAAGTCCACAAACAAGTCCACCTCTGAATGGGTCAACAGAAACAAAATTAAGGATTTGGGGTGGCCGAGTCAAAGCCCTGACTTGAATCCCATTGAGATGCTGTGGCAAATCCATAAATTGGCACTTCATGCTCGAAAACCCTCCAATGTAACCAAATAAAAACAATTCTGCAAAGACGAGCGGGCCAAAATTCCTCCACAGAGATGTAAAAGACTCATCACAAGTTATCGCAAGCATTTGATTGCAGTTGTTACCACCAAGGCTGGCGCAACCAGTTGTTCGCTTTAGGGGGGCAATTACTTGATCGCATGGGCAAAATAGGTTTTGAATTATTCTCATTAAATGGAATGGAATTAAAATAGGTTGGATGATCTGAAACATTTAAATGGGACAAATTATCAAAAAAATTAGAATTCAAGTAAGGGGCAAATATTTTTTCAACGCACTGTATAATGTTAGTGCAAAATGTTTGGTGTAGGCACCACTAAAGGAGCGCACCTACTAGTAGTCTCTATAGGCCTGGCTTGGAAATACCTGTAGGTTAAACTACACCCTGGATTTGGGAGGCCGTTGTGTGACCGATTCTAAAAAAGAGACGCAGTAAAACTCTCCTGAGGTGGTTAGTTAGAAAGAAGGGGATGTGAGGGCCACAAGGGACCTGTGCTCACCAGATGTGGAAGAAAGAAGGCAACTCGGAGGAGCTCAGCGGAACGATGCTGCTGCTACAGTCGCTGTTGTATTCTGGAACCAGCCAGTGGGAGTAACATCTAATGGATAAGGGAACTCCTGGTGGAGTCTACGTAGAAGGGGTTGTTGGTCACAGATGTGAGCAGTTCACTGGTTGTAGCCGCTTTCTGCAGATGTCCGTAGTTCAGAGGGTGATGACACCTTCCTGTGTACAGTCATCAATATACCAGGTGGCCGGTTGGAATCCAGGAGGCCGTCATATGGAGATACATCTGTAAAGACCTGTGCCAGGCAAAATGGCTTGAGTGGATGTCACCAAATGCTAGTGGCAAACTCACAGATACCTGCTGGGGCCCTGTATCTAAGCCTACCATGTTGTAGACTTAGATACAGGGCCCAGCAGATAGTATCACACATGGTGTGAGACTGTCTTTTTGGGCCATGTATCTAAGCCTACCGTGTGTGATACTGTCTGCTTGGGCCCTGTATATAAGCCTATCATGTGTGATACTGTCAGTTGGGCCTGCTATCCAAGCCTATCATGTGTGATACTGTCCTCTGTATCTAAGCCTATTATGTGTAAAATTGTTTGTTTGGCCCTGTATCTAAGCCTATCATGTGTAATACTGTTAGCTGGGACCTGTATCTAAGCCTATCATGTGTGATATTGTCTTCTGAGCCGCTGTATCCAATCTTATCATGTGTGATATTGTCTGCTGAGCCGCTGTATCCAATCTTATCATGTGTGATACTGTCTGCTGTTCCCTTTATCTCAGCCTATCATGTGTAATTCTGTCCTCTGTATCTAAGCCTATTATGTGTAATACTGTTAGCTGGGACCTGTATCTAAGCCTATCATGTGTGATACTGTCTGCTGAGCCGCTGTATCCAATCTTATCACGTGTGATACTGTCTGCTGGGCCCTGTATATAACCCTATCCAGTGGCATAGCTATAGGGGTCATAGTCCTATAGATATGCTGTCAAATATACATTTTCTGGGGGGGTAAAACATGTCTTGGGGCTTGTGCCCCTGATGTTCTAGGACCTTAGCAGCTCCACTGGCTGATAGTGCTGCATCGATGGGTCACTTAGGAGACCCAGGATACAGCTGAAAGCTTTGGGCCATCGGCCATGAAGTGAAGTTGTGTTGGGCCCAAAAATAACTTTTACAGCGCGGCCCGTGAGCCTCCAGCTACGCCCCTGGCAGCCGGTGTATTCCTGCAGGCACCTCATCTCCCGGCTATTGAATATTTGTTGGGGCAGTTGATGAGGAAACTGCTGCAGACTTGGTTCATCAGTGCAGGTTGTGTGCCGGCGGCTTGGTTAGAAAGGATTGTTCTTCCATTCCTTCAGATCTCCTGGCCTCAGATTGAGGGTGTCGGTTATAGTTCTTAGGCCTCATTTACACGAGCGGAATATACGCGCGTGCGACGCACGTGATTTTCACGCGTGTCGTACGCACCTATATTACTCTATGGGGCAGTGCAGACGATGCGTGAATTTTGCGCAGCGTGAGTGCGTTGTGTAAAACTCACAACATGTTCTATAATCGTGCGTTTTTCGCGCATCACGCACCCATTGAAGTCAATGGGTGCATGAAAACCACGAAGGTCGCACGGAAGCACTTCCGTGCGAACTGCGTGATTCGCGCAAGAGCTGTCAAAAGGATGAATGTAAACAGAAAAGCACCACGTGCTTTTCTGTTTACAAACATCCAAAAGGAGTGTCTTAGAGATGAGCGAACCGAACTTCACCGGGTTCGGCCGAACTCGTTTTGGCCGAACCTGGCAAAAAATGTTGCGGGACGCGACGTCAGGAGACAGTCACTGTCCAGGGTGCTGAAATAGTTAAACTGTTGCAGCACCCTGCACAGTGACTTCCGATCCCAATATACGTGAACGTGTAAAAAAAAAAAAAAGTTCTGACTTACCGATAAAACTCCCGGCTTCTTCCTCCAGTCTGACCTCCCGGGATGACAATTCAGTCCAAGTGACAGCTGCAGCCAATCACAGGCCAAGCACAGGCTGCAGCCAATTACAGGCTGCAGCGGTCACATGGACTGCCGCGTCATCCAGGGAGGTGGGGCCAGATGTCAAGAGAGGCGCGTCACCAAGGACGCGTCACCAAGGCAACGGCCGGGAAGTTCTCGGTAAGTACGAACCTCTTTTTTTTTTAAACAGGTTACTCGATATGGTGATCGGAATTTACTGTCGAGGGTGCTGAAAGAGTTACTGCCGATCAGTTAACTCTTTCAGCACCCTGGACAGTGACTGACGTCGGCTAGCCTCATCTCTATGATGGCGGCTGCGCGAAAATCACGCAGCCGCGCATCATACACGGATGACACACGGAGCTGTCAAGTGCCTTTTGCGCACGCAAAACGCTGCGTTTTTTACGAGCGCAAAACGCACACGCTCGTGTAAATGAGGCCTAACTCTGTGTGTTTGCCATGTGCTGGCCTGATTGTGTGTGCCAGTCTAGTATTCTGTTTTACAGCCCTGCCGAGGTATCCTCAGTCCGTGTTTGCTTTGTTGTGCGTTTGTCTTGTTAGTTGGTTAGTGTCCTCTTACATGGCCTGACTTGGGTCGTGTAAACGAGCGCTGATCAACGAGATATCTTCACGATCGGCGCTCGTTTGCTCAATTGACAAGTAGCTGTGTATGGGGGCGAGTGCTCGTTATTATGATCACCCGTCCTCATACATTTCTATCATGTCGGCAGCGCGTCTCCCTGATTACACACCAGGATGTGCTGTCGACAACGATAATATTTCATTTCGCATAAACAATACAATCAGCAATGAACGAGCTGATTGGCTCGTTCATCGGCTGATTGTTGCCGTTTACACAGGGCGATGATCAGGGACGTTCTGTGAACGCTCGTTTGCCCGATAATTGGCCCGTGTAAAAGGGCCTGTAGTTTCATCCTGTTTCATTGTTTTCTTTTCGGTTTGCCGGCTTTCCCTGAGTGTTTCATCGGTTTGTATTGTTTTCATTGCCTCTGGTTTCTAGTGTTTTCCTGGGGCTGTGTCTTCGGATTAGGAACTCCATTACAGACAGTCTTTGGGACAGTGGGGGTTAGTGGTGTTGGGGTCAGTGCTTAGGAACAGATCCAGGGATAGATACAAGGTCAGCTAGTTAGGGTTAGCTTGTTATCATCTACCATCATGTTTGGTTTCCATTATCTGTCTGTTATCATTACCCATCATCCGTTTGATCCCATCATCCACCTGACATCATCTTGTTCCATCCCTGTCTTCAGTCGGTGACTGCCTGTTATCTTATATTGCTGCTGCCTGTCAGTATTGTGATACGAGCTTCATAAATCCCTTACCTTTCACTGTCCGGTTTGTTCACATTTCGGCTCCTCTGTAGTCCTGGAATTGCTATAGGAAAAGTCTAGTCCTGCTATCTTGTGGCCAGCCGGCATCGCTATATTATAACCGACCATAACCGGGCTGCAGGTGAAGGTCCCCCAGATACAGAAGCTGAATAACCCAACGCATGGTATCTTTACCTGACAATTTACTCCGAACATGCAGGGTAAGGCCCTGTTCACACAGTTTTTTTGCAGGCGGAAAAATGCCTCAAAATTGCTTCAGAAATTTTGAGGCAGATTTTGACCTGCTGGCAGAGCTTTTCGCACCGCGGCCAAAAAATGCAGTGAAAAACGTTTTGTCTGCCTCCCATTGTAAATGGGGGGTCAGAGATAGAAACGCCCGAAGAAAAGGCATGTCGCTTCTTTATCCTGCAAGCGGGAAAAAACGCCTCCGCCTCCTATTGAAATCAATGGGAGGCAATTTAGGGCATCTTTTTTTTTTAGCTGTTTCTGCCACGGTTTCCACGTCAAAAACTGCGCCAAAGTACTCCGTGTGAACTAGCCCTAACACTATATCTTTGCAGAACCTCGTATTAATTTACCTAATGGTTTTTCTGGTGATTGTACTCAGTTTAAGTGTTTCTGTAAGAGCAGTAAGTCCTATTGCCTGACAGTATTACAGCTTTCTCCCTTTCACGTGTGTCGGCAAATCACAGTACGAGCAGGTAAGCAATGAAGGGGAAACGAGTGCTGCGGCCCCTTTAAAACAACTGATTGGCAGGGGTGGCGAGAGTCGGACTCACACTGATAAGATATTGATCACATCTCCTGAGGACAGACCATAAATTTCTTATGGCTGGCCTGCCCAATGTGATCGGGGTTACTAGCGATAACATTGAAAGTGGGTCCCTGACTAGTAACCCCGGTATCATAGCTAATGCAGGACACTGACACTCTAGGTCCCTGCTTTAGCTTTTTCTGGTGCACAGGACCTCCCAGATGCGCCAGATTTATTAATACCTATTGATATTTCTTGTGCATCTCCAGGCCCCGTACGCTACAATAGGAACTATAGTTCATTGGCCTCTATTTTGCGGCGCAGGGGAGAAGACAGATCTCTGCTGTAGGTGAGTACGGGTTTTATTTTTCATACTGCTCTTTTTTTTCCCACAGGTTCCACTGGACCATTTGGACTATTTTGGAGATTCATTGGACTACTTCGATGATCTACTTTTTAAAAAAAAAATAAAAAATTAAATGGTGAAAAAGAGTTTTTAAAACATTTTCTTATGTCTCTTTGTTTTTTAATACTCTATTACCGCCTTAGTAATGGCCGTTCTGATTGACAGAGTCCATTACTAAGGCGGGGCTTAGTGTTAGCCAGTAAAAAGGCTACCTCGGTTCTCCACATAGGTGCGGGTCCCAGAGGTGGATATGACATAATTTTGTGCGTTGTGAATACCCCTTTAATGGGCTGTAGACAAGGGTTAAGAACAAAGTGGCTCCTCATTGATTTTGAATGGTCTCGTAAAGAGGACCTGTCACTGGTCATATAAGTTGAACTGGTTTACTGACCTGAATTGCGCTGTCTCCCTGATTCCTGCGCTGTTTTTCTTTTTTTCCTGGACACCCCCCCCCCCCCCCGTTCCAAAGATATGGCCACTGTTGTGTAGGCTCCCCATAGGCTAACTTGCTGTAGTTAGCCAACCGCTAAAACAGCGCTGGAATCAGGGAGACAATTCTTACCAGCTGATTGTTTCACTTCCAATCCTTTTTAAAAACAGGCGTCTAGAAACATACATTCCACGTGGCATCCATCATAGAAACAGTCAGGGACACTCAAACCCCTTTTGAGTATTCATAATGCGCTGAAAGTCTTTATTGCGCTATGTCCATATTTCATGTTTCACAATACAGTGAATATTCTCTACACAAGTACTTGGATGGAACGTGCAACGATCAGCGAGTAGGGATTCACCTTGTGTATCTCTTCACGTCGAACCGGTAGAGCGCAGTCACATTTTTTTTTTATTGCATGTGACTTTTTGAACATTTTGGACACCGTTTAGTTGCTGCTTCCGGTTTCTAATACTTGTGTTTATTGGACAGATATGTTTTTAATGTCATCTAGGATCAAAAGTATATTGTGTAATAACATCAACAATCTGTAGTTACAGGAGTCATGTGACCTGCGGCAACTGAGAAGTAACAGTTCCCATAGAGTCTTCATCATGGACCAAGTCCGTAATCACAAGAGTGAAAGGATATTAAACCTCACTCTGGAGATCATCTACCTGCTGACCGGAGAGGTGAGGGATTCTGGGAGTTATGTCACATGGCAGCAATCCTTTTATTGATTTTTCTTTTACCCCTTAACGACCAGCGACGGATATATCCTTCACAAGTGGGTGCTAGTTCCTGCATCGTGACGGATATAGATCAGCCGCAGGAGCCCGGCTGTTCTTCACAGCCAGGCTCCAGCGGCAACTGCCAGAATTGGAGAGAACTCCAATTACGGCAATTTAACCCCTTAGGCTTCGTTCACATCTGCGTCGGGACTCTGTTCATGGGTTCTGTCTGAGCTTTCCGTCAGGGGAACCCATGAACGGAATCCAAATTAAAACAAACGGAATTCATAGGCTTCCATTTGTCACCGTTGTGTACAGGTTCCATCATTTTGACGGAATTAATACCTCAGTCGACTACGGTATTGATGCCGTTTAAAACGACGGAACCCCTACACAATGGTGACAAACGGAAACCTATGGTTTCCGTTTGGATTCCGTTCATGAGTTCCCCTGACGGAAATATCCGATAGAACCCATGAACGGAGCCCCGATACAGATGTGAACGAAGCCTCAGATGCCGTGGTCAATAGCGTCCGTGGTCAATAGCGACCGTGGCATCTAAGGTGTTTGGCAGACAGAGGGAGCTCCCTCTATCACCCCATCAGCACATCCGTGACGCGATCACGTGGCGCTGATTTGTTACCATGGCAGCCGGTGGCCTGACAAAGGCGCCCAGGTCTGCCATCAGTAACTGCCTATTAGGAAATGCCAGAGGCACGGCCTTATAGATTGTCTGTCAATTTTACACTGATGCTTTGTTAGACTAAATATACCAAAGCATTATAGAAGCGATCAGAAGATCGAATCATAAAGTCACCTAGTGGGACAAAAAGTAAAGGGTTACTTTGATTTAAACAAACAAAAAGAGTATGTAAATTTTTTAATGTTTTTTTAAACATAATTTTTTAAATGCAAGTTTACACCCACAGCATCAATTCCAGCATCCCAGGAGAAAGGAGCTGGACCCAGAGCCCAAACAAGAAGCTTCCTCCTCCATCCCTGATACATGAGAGGAACGATGAGCAGAAGATCCTAGACCTCACCAACATGATCATTCATCGGCTGACTGGAGAGGTGAGGACTACCGGGAATGCTGGGACATTATATAGTGACGCTATGAAGGTGTCGAGATGATGACTGTCTCATTGTGTGTCAGGTTCCTATAAGGTGTCAGGATGTCACCGTCTATTTCTCCATGGAGGAGTGGGAGTATATAGAAGGACACAAGGATCTGTACAAGGACGTCATGATGGAGGACCACCGGCCCCTCACATCACCAGGTAAGAGGGATCTGTACAGGGACGTCATGATGGAGCACCACCGGCCCCTCACATCACCGGGTAAGAGGGATCTGTACAAGGACGTCATGATGGAGGACCTCCAGCCCCTCACATCACCAGGTAAGAGGGATCTGTACAGGGACGTCATGATGGAGGACCACCAGCCCCTCACATCACCGAGTAAGAGGAATCTGTACAAGGACGTCATGATGGAGGACCACCAGACCCCATCACCGGGTAAGAGGGATCTGTACAAGGACGTCATGATGGAGGACCACCAGACCCCATCACCGGGTAAGAGGGATCTGTACAAGGACGTCATGATGGAGGACCACCAGACCCCATCACCGGGTAAGAGGGATCTGTACAAGGACGTCATGATGGAGGACCACTAGACCCTCACATCACCGGGTAAGAGGAGACTTCCATTATAGGGGTTATGCAGGGTCCAAAAAAATTATTATCCCTGCAGTATGTGAGTACATTCGCTAATATACATTCCGGTCCCCTTCTTTGATGACGATTCTTTGTCACGTGACCGAGCCCGTTGTACTCTATGTAATCGCTGTTCTATTTTTCCTGCTTGTACATGGAGTAAAGCGGGGCCGGTCACATGACGAAGAGTCATATCGTCATCAAAGAAGACTGTGCAACTAGACTTCCGGTCCCCCGACAGCGCTATAAAAATCTATTAAATCTCATAATCCGCGCCACCGGGGACCGGCATGTATATTAGCGAGTGTACTCACATACTGCACAGACTACACCGCTAATAAATTTTGGTCCCCGCATAACCCCTTAAGAAGAGAACGGTTTTGAGGGTCACCCCACCATCTTTTAATCAAATATACACTATGTATTCCGTCATTGTCTACGTGTTTCCTATAGATGGATCCAGTAGGAAATGGCCAGCAGGGAGATGTGCCAGTCCAGTGAACCCCAAGGATAGACCAGAGAAAAATCACAATGTCCGACAGAGTCATCAGGTATATAGCAAATATCTTAGAAACGACATTGTGACCTGTGGAACCTCTACACATATTGAATGTTATTATGTTTGATTTGTAAGTTTAGATTTTTTTTCTTTCTTGATTTATTTCTTTTTTTAGGCTGAAGAACTGGTTATTATTCAAGTTGAAGAGGTGGAAGGGCTAGAGGAAGAAGGAGAGACATTTATCTGGGATGATTGGCAGAATACAGAGGAGGACATTCCACAGATACCAGTCTAGGTGACTACTAACCACTAAATACAGAAAAGAGTAACATATTGCCCATGTCTAATCACTGCGTCAGTCTCGTATTCTGCCATCTTCTCTGCCAATGTAAACTAGTGAGGAAAATGCATTTGCCAAATGAGAGGTGGGAAGGAGGAGCCTTCAGTGCACATGCACACGATGCGTATTACGTGCGGAGTTGCCGTGCAGGTTTTCCTGCAGCAAATCCGCAGCATAATACAGTACCGGCGAAGGCAAATCAGGTTTCAACTAATCTCATCTACACTAAGCAGAATTTTTCCTGCACATAAATCGCCCTGCGGTGCGTATTTTATAATCTACAGCATGTCAATTTATCTTGCGTGTCTGCCTCACAATTGTATCTGACAAATTTGGAAAAAAAATGCAGCAAAATGTAAAAACCGACCTAAGAAAGGTGCGGATTTTACCTGCCTGTCTTTACCTACCGTTTTGATTCAGATTTTCCGCATCAAATTGCGCAATAGCCTAGATGACTAGGCTATTGCTTCCGGCAAAACTACGGGTCTGATGCACAACAGAGAAAATCGGAAACCATGGGCACCGGATCCGTCACCATTGAAATCAATGGCGATGGAAACGGAAACCTCTGCTTTCCGTTTGTGTCTGTTCAGGGTCCCGTTCTGACGGAAACCTCCGACGGAACGTCAGAATGGGACCCCAACGCAGATGTGAACGAGGCTTTAGCCTTGATCCTTTCAATAATAGTGATTTATAAATATTTGCTTGTTATTGTAAGATGTTTCTGTAGTAAACTTTAATGTTTAAAGATTTTATTTTTCTCATGCAGATGGATCCATGATCAAGAATAGACTGGAGAAATGTCTCATGTTGTCTTCTGATTGTAACATAGACAATGACAAGCCCGCACACAATTCTCCAGGACATTACCCCATTTCTCACAATATAACAGACTCCCATAATGGTAGAATAGCCCATGGAAGTGGTAACAAGTATCAGTGCTCTGAATGCGGGAAATGTTTTACCCAAAACGGGTCTCTTAACGTCCATAAAATAATCCACACAGGGGAGAAACCCTTCTCTTGTTCAGAATGCGGAAAATTGTTTATGCGTAAATCTGACCTGGTTAGACATTACCGAGTTCACACTGGAGAAAAGCCCTTTGTATGTTCATTGTGTGGGAAGTGTTTCAGTCAAAAGTCAAAGCTTGTAAGTCATCAACGTACCCACACGGGCGAAATCCTCTTCCCATGTCCCGAGTGTGGAAGATGTTTTACAAATCGAGCTATACTTGCAACACATCTGAAATTTCACTCAGGAGAGAACCCATTTCAGTGTTCCGATTGTGGGACGTGTTTTCAGTACAAATTGTATGTTGTTAAACATCAAATAACTCACACCAAGACAAAACCCTTTTCTTGTTCGGAGTGTGGAAAATATTTGACCAACAAGGGCGCCCTCATCTATCACTTGAGGACACACACAGGGGAGAAACCTTTCTCCTGTTCTGAATGTGGGCGATGTTTTACAAGTAAAGGACACCTTGGCACTCATAAGCGGACCCACACAGGGGAGAAGCCATTTTCATGTGCAAAATGTGGGAAACGTTTTGCCCGTAAGGCAGACATGGCGATACATCAAATCATGCACTCAATCGAGGAGCCGTTTTCATGCTCCAACTGATGAGGAATATTACAGAAATGTCAATCAGAAAATGACTCCTAAGGCATCAATTCTATTTTTGGAACCTGTAATGCTTAAAAAAAAACTAAATAAAACTCATCTTAATTTATTACACACATGTGGATGTGAATCCATTTTTATCTTGCAACTAATAGTGTATTTCTTCTCCAGTTTTTCTTCTCCAAATTTAAAGAGGACCCGTCACTTGGTCATATAAGTTGAACCAGTCTACTGACCTGATTAGCGCCTTCTCCCTGATTCCAGCGCTGTTTTTCTCTTTTTCCTGGACCCCCTCATTCCAGAGATATGGCCACTGTTGTGTTGGCTCCCTATATGCTGTAGTTAGCCAACAAGGCGTGAACTACCCTCAAGCTGCCTCGCGCTGGTTGGTCAGTATCAGAGGCAGGGAAGCTAGCCCCACCCCCTTGGCTAACTACAGCAAATTAGCATATAGGGAGCCAACACAACAGTGGGTCATATCTCTATATCAGGGGGGTCCAGGAAAAAATGAAAAAACAGTGCTGGAATCAGGGAGACAGCGCTATTCAGGTCAGTAGACCAGTTCACGTTATATTATCTAGTCACAGGTCCTCTTTAAAGCATCAGTGTGTTAGTATTACAGACCATTTTTGAAAAAAATCTTTTCTATCTTTATGGTCACCGATAGGGTCCTGATCCACGATCATAATTTAGTCATTCAGAAACACCAAACTCGGTAAGTTGCAAAGTGAATACTTCCTTCACCTAGATAGGAGCTTTGTTTTTCTCCAGTTTGTGAAGAAGCTGCGTGACAATGCCCAAAGGAGTGCAAAAGTGGCTGCCCATAGTAGTTTTTAGTCCTTTGGAAAAACTTCTTTGCATTGGTAAATAGAGGTCTGCACACATTCGGTAAGATTCATGAAAAGTAGCAGGGCTGTAAAACAGAATACTAGACTGGCACACACAATCAGGCCAGCACATGGCAAACACACAGAGTAAGAACTATAACCGACACCCTCAATCTGAGGCCAGGAGATCTGAAGGAATGGAAGAACAATCCTTTCTAACCAAGCCGCCGGCACACAACCTGCACTGATGAACCAAGTCTGCAGCAGTTTCCTCATCAACTGCCCCAACAAATATTCAATAGCCGGGAGATGAGGTGCCTGCAGGAATACACCGGCTGCCAGGGGCGTAGCTGGAGGCTCACGGGCCGCGCTGTAAAAGTTATTTTTGGGCCAAACACAACTTCACTTCATGGCCGATGGCCCAAAGCTTTCAGCTGTATCCTGGGTCTCCTAAGTGACCCATCGATGCAGCACTATCAGCCGGTGGAGCTGCTAAGGTCCTAGAACATCAGGGGCACAAGCCCCAAGACATGTTTTACCCCCCCAGAAAATGTATATGAGACAGCATATCTATAGGACTATGACCCCTATAGCTATGCCACTGGATAGGGTTATATACAGGGCCCAGCAGACAGTATCACACGTGATAGGTTGAGATAAAGGGAACAGCAGACAGTATCACACATGATAAGATTGGATACAGTGGCTCAGCAGAGAGTATCACACATGATAGGTTGAGATAAAGGGAACAGCAGACAGTATCACACATGATAAGATTGGATACAGCGGCTCAGAAGGCAATATCACACATGATAGGCTTAGATACAGGTCCCAGCTAACAGTATTACACATAATAGGCTTAGATACAGAGGACAGTATTACACATGATAGGCTGAGATAAAGGGAACAGCAGACAGTATCACACATGATAAGATTGGATACAGCGGCTCAGCAGACAGTATCACACATGATAGGCTTAGATACAGAGGACAGTATCACACATGATAGGCTTGGATATCAGGCCCAACTGACAGTATCACACATGATATGCTTATATACAGTACATGGCCCAGAGTTTTTTGCAGGAGGAAAATTCCTCCTGCATTAACTGCTCCAGACGTTTTTTGCACAGTGGTTTGACAAAAACTCGTCAAGGTGTTTTTTTTACCCTTTCTGACTGATTGAAAGATGGGTCGTGTCGCTTCTTTTTACCGCAACATTTTTTTTTACTTGCGGTAAAAAAACTTGTCCAACTCCCATTCCCATTGAAATTCAATGGGAGGCATTTTCGGGAGTTTTTTGACGAGTTTTGTGGAGCGGTTTCCGCGCCAAAAAACTCTGTGTGAACAGGGCCTTAGACACAGGGCCCCAGCAGGTATCTGTGAGTTTGCCACTAGCATTTGGTGACATCCACTCAAGCCATTTTGCCTGGCACAGGTCTTTACAGATGTATCTCCATATGACGGCCTCCTGGATTCCAACCGGCCACCTGGTATATTGATGACTGTACACAGGAAGGTGTCATCACCCTCTGAACTACGGACATCTGCAGAAAGCGGCTACAACCAGTGAACTGCTCACATCTGTGACCAACAACCCCTTCTACGTAGACTCCACCAGGAGTTCCCTTATCCATTAGATGTTACTCCCACTGGCTGGTTCCAGAATACAACAGCGACTGTAGCAGCAGCATCGTTCCGCTGAGCTCCTCCGAGTTGCCTTCTTTCTTCCACATCTGGTGAGCACAGGTCCCTTGTGGCCCTCACATCCCCTTCTTTCTAACTAACCACCTCAGGAGAGTTTTACTGCGTCTCTTTTTTAGAATCGGTCACACAACGGCCTCCCAAAACCAGAGTGTAGTTTAACCTACAGGTATTTCCAAGCCAGTCCTATAGAGACTACTAGTAGGTGCGCTCCTTTAGTAGTGCTTACACCGAACATTTTGCACTAACATTATACAGTACGTTGAAAAAATATTTGCCCCTTACTTGAATTCTAACATTTTTGCTAATTTGTCCCATTTAAATGTTTCAGATCATCCAACCTATTTTAATTCCATTCCATTTAATGAGAATAATTCAAAACCTATTTTGCCCATGCGATCAAGTAATTGCCCCCCTAAAGCGAACAACTGGTTGCGCCAGCCTTGGTGGTAACAACTGCAATTAAACGTTTGCGATAACTTGCGATGAGTCTTTTACATCTCTGTGGAGGAATTTTGGCCCGCTCGTCTTTGCAGAATTGTTTTTATTTGGTTACATTGGAGGGTTTTCGAGCATGAAGTGCCAATTTAAGGATTTGCTACAGCATCTCAATGGGATTAAAGTCAGGACTTTGACTCGGCCACCCCAAATCCTTAATTTTGTTTCTGTTGACCCATTCAGAGGTGGACTTGTTTGTGGACTTCGGATCTTTGTCCTGCCCCTTGGTGCTGCAGCTAATCTGTGCTCCTGGGGGAGAGGCTCTGAGCAAAATTATTCTCCTTCCTACTCTGGCATCTGACAACAGTGCTTTATTTTCCCAGCAGAAGGAGTCTCCAAAGCTATACCGACATGGAACTGCAGAGGCTCCGCTCCTTTCCTGACAAGCAGGAATGAAAGCTATTTCTATTGGCTGATCTGCAGGTATCAGAAGATTACAATGCAGAGACAAGGTTGTGGGGAGAGTGCATGTCCACCAGCATTGAGCTCAGTAGGTGGACGTGCACGTTGCTATACACTTTGAACACCCGGAGGCGCCATACTATGTAATGTAAATTTCATAACTCTCCACTGGATCATTTTTTTTTTAACAGTAAATGGAAAACATATTTTTTTTAATGATCTTTACAATGGATATGATATTTAATAATGGGACAACTACGTTAAGGGCCTAAACCTATGGCTGGAGGAACAGTTGAGGAGGGAAAGCTTTGCTGCCTTGAACTTCATTGATGTAGCTCACAGAGTTCTTGCAAGGCCCTTACCACCAGCAGACTGTGACCACTAATCTTTAAGGCTATGTTCACACAGGGCGGATACGCTGCGTAAAAGTACACAGTGTATCTGTCCTGGAACTCGCATGGAATTGCGGACGAAAAAACGCACCAGATTGTGGTGCAGTTTTTCGTGCGGAATGACTGTTGCGCAAAAGAGCATGTTAAAAAAAAAAGCAACTTATAATTATCCCTGGTCTCCGTAGTCATGGAGACGGGTCCCTCTATTGCCCAGCAGCCCCGCCTCCTGGGATGACGTTTCATCTCATGTCATGTGACTGCTGCAGCCTGTGATTGGCGGCAGCCATTCACATAGGATGAAACGTCATCCGAGGAGGCCGGCCTGGATGGAGAAGTATATAAAACGGATAAGTTTAAGCTTTACTTCTGTTTCAGCTATTCCGCCGCAAAAAACGCAACATTTGAGATTTGTCGTGAGTTTTACCTCCGCATTGAATTCAATGGGGAAAACCCGCAAGAAAAAAACAGCAATTTCACTGCATAATGCTGCGGATTAAATAAATCTGATTGTTCAAATGTCATTCCCTCTACTGCTATTGCATTAGGCCTCATGCACACGAACGTAAAAACGCCCGTAATTACGGCCAATAGACTTCTATTGGCCACGGGTACCGTCCCGTTTGCTTACAGGAAGGTGCCCGTGCCGTTGAAAACATGTCCTATTTCAGACAGTAATAACGGCACAGGCAGGCCCATAGAAGTCTATGGGGCTCCTGTAATTACGGGTGGCTACGTCTGTGCACATGTAATTACGGGAGCGTTGCTAGGCGACGTCAGGGGATAGTCACTGTCCAGGGTGCTGAAAGAGTTAACTGATCGGCAGTAACTCTTTCAGCACCCGGGACAGTGACTACCGGAGTTAATAGTATTAAAAGTTAACTTACCCAGAACTCCCTGCTTCTTCCTCCAGTCCGGCCTCCCGGGATGATGTTTCATCCAATGTGACTGCTGCAGCCAATCACAGGCCAATCACAGGCTGCAGCGGTCACATGGACTGCCGCGTCATCCAGGGAGGTCGGACTGGATGTCAAAAGAGGGACGCGTCACCAAGACAACGGTACGTATCAACTTCTTTTACTTTCAATCGCTGCGGAAACTCTACCCGAAAGGGCTGCTCCTTCTCTCTTTCCAACCCTGATAGAGAGAAGGGGCTGCCGATTAGTGCAGAGAAAACGGGTCTGTAAATACGGGTGGAATATGGTTCGAATACGTGTGACAAAGGACCCGTATTTATGCCAGTATTGACGGGAGGAAAAAAATACGTTTGTGTGCATGAGGCCTTAGGCTGCAGGTTTTACGCAATGAAAAACAGCTACGTCGACAGAAAAATAAAAATGTTATGGCTCTTGGAATGCAACGATGGAAGAAAAAAAACAATGCTTGGTCCTTATAGGGGTTGTCCGGGCACGGGGCGGTTTTTAATACGGAGGACCTGTCCACAGGATAGGTCCTCAGGATAGGCATGGACATCCGGTGTTTGGAATTAGCCGGAGCCGCTGATCGGTGCCGGAGCCGCTGATCGGTGCCGGGTCTTTATTTATAAAATCTGTTTCCATCTAAGGACGGTGATTTATCAATTTCCCGTTTAGAGAACATAATCATTCTTTACATCAATGTTCTCCCACAATTGAACATGTCATTTTTGTCTCACTTTTGTGGGATTTTTGATGTATATTAAGACTTGTTTTCTGTGCAAAACATTTTCTACAATCTGAGCAGAAAAACGGCTTCTCTCCAGTGTGCGTCCTTTGATGGATGGTCAGATACGTCTTCAATGAAAAACATGGGGGGCGTGGCCGAATGCCGAGGTGAGAGGTCGCATAACTCGGAGCTCCGCACCTAACCTTCCTTAAACCGGCTCACACAGCATCTCCACCGCAGAAAACAAGGAGATAAATCACAGGAACCAACAGACTAGTATCTTAGAATACTAGAATGGGGAAAGGCAGACCGAAAACACCGGGCCCGGCAACGCTTACCTCTTACTATCCGCCGGCGGGAACTTCACAAAATGGCGCCGGACGCTCCGGCAATGAGGAAATGAAGGAGTGTGCTGCTCCCACACTGACCCTCCACGGCACAGACACATCTCCCAGCCCCGAGTGCTCCTCGGACAGTCCACCTCTGCTGCATAAAACAGACAACAGGTCAGTGTTATCTTCATCTACAATACCTAAACTATGTGACCTGCCTGTTCTTACTCCCCATGAGGGATCAGTTATTAGTCTGGAGAGCATGAGGGGGTTAATGTCTGAACTACGCAGCTCTTTACAAAAAGACTTCCACACTGCTCTTACCTCTTTGTCCAAAGATATTAAAGACATAGGGGACAGAACATCACATCTTGAAAGTAAAATGGATGACTTCACTTCTGCATACAACACTTTGGTAGATGCGCAGAATGATACAGATGAAGACATAATGGCGGTTAAACTTAAAGGAATAGTGTCATCACAAATAATTTTTTTATATGTTAAAGATGTTAGTGCTTTAATAAAAACGTTTATATTCATTTGTGTGTTTGTGTTTTACTGTTTCTTATTTTTACACTTTTTCTTCCCTATGGGGGCTGCCATTTTTTGTTCCATTTCTGTGTGTGTCGATTAACGACACACACAGACATGGAGTACGGCAGCCACAGTCCCATAGGGACTGTGAACGGCTCCCGTCCCATTCACGTCCGTGTACGGCGTCTGTGTGGGAACTGCGCATGCGCCGCTCCCACACAGTCCTATTCGAAATTGGCGCCGTCCGGCGCCATTTTCCTGTGGACCGGAAGTCGCGGCCGGACAGTAATATTACTACTTCCGGTCGCGGCTTCCGGACTTGTGCACATGGAACAGCGGCAGCAAAGGGAGCGGACGGGCCGGAGGGAGCCGCGGCGGCAGGAGCAGGTAAGAGATTTCAATGTATGTTAGTGTTTGTGTGTGTTTACTACTGTATGTAAACCTACTACACTGTGGGTTACCTCAAAAAATGGCGACACACAGTGTAGGAGGTTAAACCTTTCAAACCCCTCGTTTATCCCGGCACTAGCCAGGATAAAGGAGGGGGGGATGCTGAGAGCTCACTAGAGCGAGAGCTTTTAACCCAATGTTGCAATGCTGCAATTTTGGGAACTAGCTCCATCTAGTGACCAAAAATGGGTAGTATTATAAATTAGAAAAAATTTATAATATTTCCTGACTCGCGAAAAAAATAAAAAAAATTTGAACAATGTTTAATCACCCACACACTAAATGTTTAAATTTTAAAAAAAAAACATGTTTTTCGGGCAACACCATGCCTTTAAACTAGCTGACCTGGAGGATCGTTCACGCAGAAACAACATCCGATTTCGTGGCGTCCCTGAGACCATTCTACCTGCTCAGCTTAGAGAATTTATTTTTGATTACTTCACTATCATTTTACCTGAAGCAGATCAGAGAGATCTAATCATTGATAGAGTGCGTAGACTGCCCAAACCCAAACATCTCCCACAAATGACACCAAGGGATGTCCTGGCAAAAATCCACTTTTACCAGACGAAAGAATCCATTTTAAAATTTTGCTTTAAAAAATGCAAAACTTCCTGACCGTTTCACTGGTATATCATTGTATGCGGATCTATCCTCAGCCACTTTGAACCGTAGAAGAGAGTTTGCGCCATTTACCAAACAGCTACGTGAACATGACATACCATACAAATGGGGATACCCAGTCAAGCTCATTTTTACTAAAAATGGCGTCACTCACGTCCTCAACACACCTAAGGAGGCTGAAATTCTGCGGGAGAAATGGTTCCCAGAATCTTCAACATCGGATCAGCAGTCGCTTAAAAGAAAGACTCCTTCATTGTCTCCAGAGTGGACCACGGTTGGTTCATCGAAGCAATCATCTGCTCGCCAGAAATAAGGAATCAAGATTGCATTATAATATCACTATGCCTTATACTTATATATTGTATGTATGGTTACCTGGATACAACACATTTTATTTTTCAGCATTTCAACTACTGAGAAGGTTAGGTAGGCACTGCTGTTACATTTTATTATTGTAATGTACTACCACCCTCACCACTTGCCAAAAACCCAAACAAGGTTTTGGTATGTTCACTTTGAACAACATTTTGTGTTCACTTTACAGTTCTACTGTTATATAGTTCCGCTTATTCTGTGTGAAATGTATAGTTTGCAATGCACATTACTCAGTGCACTTAGAGGAGTAAGATCTGATCATCCCTTAACCCCTTCAGGACCAAGCTCATTTTGGCCTTCAGGACCAGACCCATTTTTTCAAATCTGACATATTTCACTTTATGTGGTAATAACTCCGGAACGCTTTTACCTATCAAAGCGATTCTGAGATTGTTTTCTCGTGACACATTGGACTTTATGATAGTGGAAAAATGTGGTCGATAAATTCAATATTTACCAGTGAAAAACACCAAAATTTGGTGAAAAATTGCAAAAATTAGCATTTTTCTAAATGTAAATGTATCTGCTTGTAAGACAGGCAGTTATACCACACAAAATTGTTGCTAATTAACATCCCCCATATGTCTACTTTAGATTGGCATCGTTTTTTGAACATCCTTTTATTTTTCTAGGACGTTACAAGGCTTAGAACTTTAGCAGCAATTTCTCACATTTTCAAGAAAATTTCAAAAGGCTATTTTTACAGGGGCCAGTTCAGTTGTGAAGCGGCTTTTAGGGCCTTATATGTTAGAAACCGCCAAAAAGTCACCCCATTTTAAAATCTTCACCCCTCAAAGTATTCAAAACAGCATTTAGAAAGTTTCTTAACCCTTTAAACGTTTCACAGGAATTAAAGCAACGTAGAGGTGAAATTTTCAAATTTCATTTTTTTTTGCAGAAATTCATTTTTATTCTATTTTTTTTGTAACACAGAAGTTTTTACCAGAGAAACGCAACTCAATATTTATTGCCCAGATTCTGCAGTTTTTAGAAATATCCCACATGTGGCCCTAGTGTGGTAATGGACTGAAGCACCGGCCTCAGAAGCAAAGGAGCACCCAGTGGATTTTGGGCCTCCTTTTTATTAGAAAATATTTTAGGCACCATGTCAGGTTTCAAGGGCTCTTTCGGTGCCAAAACAGTGGAAATCCACCAAAAGTGTCCCCATTTGGGAAACTACACCCCTTGAGGAAATTATCTAGGGGTATAGTGAGCATTTTTACCCCGCAGGTTTTTTGCAGAAATTATTGGAAGTAGGCCGTGAAAATAAAAATCGTCATTCTTTCAAAGATTATGTAGGTTTAGCTAATTTTTTCTAATTTCCACGAGGACTAAAGGAGAAAAAGCACCACAACATTTGTAAAGCAATTTCTCCCGAGTAAAACAATACCCCAAATGTGGTTATAAACGGATGTTTGGACACACGGCGGAGCTTAGAAGGGAAAGAGCGCCATTTGGCTTTTGGAGCTCAAATTTAGCAGGAATGGTTTGCGGAGACCACGTCGCATTTGCAAAGCCCCTGAGGTACCAAAACAGTGAAAACGCCAAAAAAGTGACTCCATTGAGAAAACTACACCCCTTGAGGAATCCATCTAGGGGTGTAGTGAGCATTTTGCCCCCACAGGTGTTTCATAGATTTTATTAGAATTGGGCAGTGAAAATAAAAAAAATCCTTTTTCTTCAATAAGACGTAGCTTTAGCTCCAAATTTTTAATTTTCTCAACAAATAAAGGAAAAAAAGAACCCCAACGCTTGTAAAGCAACTTCTCTGGAGTACGGCAATACCCCACACGTGGTCGTAAAATGCTGTTTGGGCACACGGCAGGGCTCAGAAGGGAAGGAGCGCCATTTGCTGCATTTGGTTTCTGGTCGCTATGTTGCATTTGCAAAGTCCCTGTGGGACCAAAACAGTGGATCTCCCCCAGAAGTGACCCCATTTTGGAAACAACACCCTCAAGGTATTCACCTAGGGGTGTAGTGAGCATGTTAACCCTACAGGTGTTTTGCAGAAATTCGTGTGCACACGATGTGGGAGAATGAAAATGGGAATTTTTCCTTAGATACGCCAATATGTGGTGCCCGGCTTGTGCCACCATAACAAGACAGCTCTCAATTATTATGCGGTGTTTCCCTGTTTTAGAATCACCCTACATGTGGCCCTAATCTTTTGCCTGGACATTCGACAGGGCTCAGGAGTGAAAGAGTACCATGTAAAATTGAGGCCTAATCTGGCGACTTATAAAGTATTGGTTCACAATTGCAGAGGCTTTGATGTGAAATAATAAAAGAAACCCCTGAGAAGTGACCCCATTTTGGAAACTGCACCCCTCAAGGCATTTATTAAGAGGTGTAGTGAGCATTTTCACCCCACAGGTCTTTTCCATAAATGATTGCGCTGCGGAAGGTACAAATTAAAATGTTCCCTAGATATGCCAATTCAGTGTCAAATATGTCATGACCAGCTTGTGCCACTTTTTTTTTTATATACACCGTTCACCGTACGTTATAAACTACATGTTACCTTTATTCTGCCGATCAGTACGATTCCGGCGATACCAAATTTATAGAACTTTTTTATAACTTTTTGCACAATAAAATTACTTTTGGAAAGAGAATGTATTTCTTCTGTCGCAATGTTGCGAGAGCCATAACTTTTACATTTTTTCATCGATGGAGCTGTATGAGGGTTTGTTTTTTGCGAGACGAGGTATAGATTTTATCGGTACTTTTACTCGGTATTTTTGGATACATGCGACTTTTTGATCACTTTTTATTAAAATTTTTGGAAGACAGTGACCAAAAAAACAGTAATTATGGCAGTGTTTTTGAGTTGTTTTTTTACGGCGTTCACTGCGCTGGATAAATAACATAATATTTTTATAGTTCAGGTCGTTACGGTCGCTGCGATACCAAATATGTATGGCTTTATTATTTTTTTCAATAATAAATGACTTGATAAGGGAAAAAGGGCGATTGTGTTTTGTGTTATTATTTGAAACTTTTATTGTATGTTTTCCAACTTTTATTTTTACTTTTTTTACACTTTTTTTTACACTTTTCTTTAGTCCCACTAGGGGACTTGAATGTCCAACTGTTTGTTTGATGTTCTAATACATTGCACTACCTATGTAGTGCAATGTATTGGAACTGTCAGTTGTTCACTGACAGCAAGCCGATCAGGCTCCGCCTCTGGGCAGGGCCTAATCAGCTTACGTAATGGCAGACAGGAGTCCATTGTTAGGGCTCCTGTTGCCATGGTAGCAGTCGCCAGCCTTGCCATCGCATGGCAAGGCTGCCGATTTTCTACAAACCTCTAGGATGCAGCGATCACAATGGATCGCTGCATCGAAGGGGTTAATGCCAGGAATCGGAGCTAGCTCCGGTTCCTGGCGATAGATCGGGGTGTCCGCTGTTACATACAGCGGACACCCACTGCTGATGACGCCGGCTCAGCTTTTGAGCCGGAAGCTGAGCCGGCGCCATCTTGCCGATGTTACCGGAAGCCTCCTGGGCCCCGCCGACGACGGGGCATAGGAGGATTCCGTTACAGGCTGATCGGGAGGTAAGCATTAGCCCTCCGATCGCCTTTGCAGCCACCGGCAACCCAGCGATCACGTTGCATGGGTGCCGGTGGCTATAAACTCCTCACATGCTGCGATCTCTATTGAACGCAGCATATGAGGGGTTAATCGGTCGGATCGGAGGCTAGCTCCGGTCCTGGCCGATACCTTAGGGTGCCAGCTGTAACATACAGCTGTCACCCGGCGGTGATGTCGCTGGCTCAGCTCCTGAGCCAGCTTCATCTCCATGACGTACATTTACGTGAAAAGGCGGTAAGCCACCGATTTTAATGACGTATATATACGTGATCCGGCGGGAAGGGGTTAAAGGAGACGAATGCGGAATCTCAACGCCTCTCACCTCCATACACTGCACTCCACAATCTCAAATACAATGGTATTTAAAATCTCTTCCATAAATGTTAAGGGCCTCAATAGCCTGTTCAAACGCTCTCTTTTGTGGAGAGAATGTAAGGCACTTAATTGCGACATTTGGTGTGCACAGGAAACTCATCTTTTAGACAAAGACTCCCACAGGGTTAAACACACCCAATTCCCCCATATTTTCTGCACTCCCAATGCACACAAAAAGAAAGGCACCTTAATCGCTATTAAAATTTCATTGGCTTTTCAGTTGACCCAGGTTACCTATGACAACTGGGACAGATATATAATTCTACAATGCATTATCAACAACGAAAAATTCACTATAGTATCGCTATATGCTCCGAACAAACGTCAGGGTAAATTTCTTAAGCATCTACTCAAACGCATTGAGAATTCCAGGTATGGAGCCCTCGTTATATGTGGAGATTTCAATAAAGTACTCAATCCCCAGTTAGATAAGAGCCACTGTAAGCCAAAAGAGAAAAACACTGATGTATACAATATTACTTATAGGGAAAATCTCTACGACACATGGTTTAACCCTTCCGAAAGGGACTACACTTTTTTTTCACACCCCCATAAAAACTACTCGAGAATTGACTTTATTATGGTAGATCAATGGTTACTTCAACGAGTACTTAACCCTTCAATTGGCCTCATAACCTGGTCGGACCGTGCCCCGATGTCAGCCCTTTTCAAAGAAAAATGTAACAATGTTCCCACCTCTCCCTGGCGGATAAACAATTCCCTTCTAAACAATGTAACTAGCAGCGACCAGATAGAAAAAGCACTGACCGACTTCTTTGATCTCAACGACGCTAAGGACACCTCAACTTTTAATAATTGGTGTGCCCATAAAGCCGTTATCAGGGGACATCTTATCAAATTGTCATCAACCGCCAAAAAAATAAGACAGTCCAAAACACAAGAACTGTTAGCAAACATTAAAAAACTTGAAGATCTCAATAAATCAGCAATGTCCAGAAAACTGGTTTTAGAATTAAAGCAATTGAGAAACCAACTCCACCAACTGTTATATCATAAATGTGAATATGCATTGAGAAGAACTAAGATGCGATACTACTGGCAGGGCAACAAGGCTGGGAAAATGTTGGCCAACAAATTCAAAAATAAAACTAATAAAACCAAAATCCCCTTTATTTTTGATAAGACAGGGGGAAAAATTATGAACCCTCAAAAAATAGCTGAATCCTTCGCTGACTATTATAGCAACTTATATAACCTTCACAATGACCCAAATACTATCCAACCCTCACAGCAGATGATAGATAATTTCCTAAAATCTGTTAAACTGCCTCTAATATCAAGTGAACAGCTAGCCAAACTGAACGCGCCCTTCTCACTTCTAGAAATTCAAATGGTTCTTAAACACCTCAAGATCAATAAGTTTCCCGGGCCAGACGGCCTAACAAACGAATATTTCAAAAATTTCTCCCATATTCTTTCACCACATCTGGTTTCAGTGTTCAACCAAGCAACAGATATTGGCACCTTTCCTCAGGAAATGCTTCGGGCCCTTATAATAACCTTACCCAAACCTGGCAAGACCCCAGATAAACCTGAAAACTTTAGACCGATATCTCTACTCAATAGCGATTTACTCTAAGGCCATAGCTAACAGATTTGTTGATATTTTACCAGCACTAATCAAAAATGATCAAGTCGGCTTTATTAAGAATAGACAGACAGTGGATGGCACCAGAAGGATTATAAATCTTCTCCATTATGCTGAAACACACAACGTGCCCTCTTTGCTCCTGTCGCTAGACGCAGAAAAGGCATTCGACAGGGTGCATTGGGGATACTTGAAATCGGTGTTAGACAAAATAGGTATTACACGTCCAGTTGGACGTGCCATCTTGGCTCTTTATTCGGGACCCTCCGCAGCAGTATATACAGCTGGCTTCCTGTCCTCTAGCTTTACAATCACAAATGGCACTAGACAGGGATGTCCACTCTCCCCACTGATCTTTGCCTTGCTCATGGAACCTCTAGCTGAAAAGATCAGAACATCCGATCTGATTAAAGGTATAACTATTGGTACATATGAACATCGCATAGGCCTTTTTGCAGATGACGTCATCATAATGTGCGCCTCCCCGTTGACATCTCTTCCAGAAATAGGAAAAAATCCTCTGCAAATTCAGCAAAACGTCTTATTATAAAATTAACACAACAAAATCCCAAATATTAAACATGGGTCTTCCTAAGAAAACTGTTAAATATCTCAAAAATAAATTCCCTTTCAAATGGGTAGAGGGGGCCCTGCCCTACTTGGGTATTAACCTAACATTTCCTATCTCGTGCATGTTTAACCAAAACTACATACCTTTGCAAAAGTGTATAGAAGAGGATTTACGCAGCTACAAACATCACGGAGTGTCTTGGTTAGGTAGGATTGCAGCGATCAAAATGCTATCTCTTCCCAAAATACTTTATTTCTTTAGGAATGTTCCTATAAGTGTGCCTATAACTTATCTTACAAAGCTACAATCTGTTCTGATGAAATTCATATGGGGCAAAAATAAACCGAGAGTAAAGGCAGAAATTCTTTAGAAACCATTGCAGAAGGGGGGAATGGGTTGCCCATCAGTATTACAATATTACCGTGCCTCTATAATGGACCAATTAAAATCCTTATGGTCCAATGACATATCGGAGTTGTGGGTATCTACCGAATCCTCTCTATTAGGGAAAATACACATCTCGGATATTCTCACTGCTTCTTCTCTATTTGGTACTCATGTACAATCCACGCATCCCACTATCAAAGCAATTATGGATTTGTGGAATAATTTTGTACGCAGAACTGACTTGTACTCAACAAATTATAATAAATCAAATGTTATTATCTTAATGGCCCATATACCAGATCTTGACATATCAAACTGGATGGCCAATGGCTTACATATATTGTCTAACTTATGGAAAAGGGACCTGTTCATAACCTTTGAAGATCTTACCCAATCCTATTCTGTACATAAACACGACTTCTATAAATACTTACAGATCAGACATGCGACTTCTTCTCTACCCTTTCCTCTTCCCTCCATATGCTCTCCCTTACACAAATGGATGACCTCCAACTCCGCATCCAAAGGCAACATCTCACACTGTTACAGACTGATACTCAGTTCATACCCTGACGCCCTTCAAAATTATACTCAGAAATGGGAACAGGACTTGAATATTACATTCTCAGAGAATCAATGGGCCCTAGCGTTTACTGCCATTGCTTCCATTTCAAGATGTACTAATCATATAGAAACTGCTAGAAAGCTTTTATATAGATGGTATCTCACCCCGTCGAAACTTTCTAGATACTACAATGTTTCAAATAGCTGCTGGAGATGTAACGCCGTAGGGACCATGAAACATATTTGGTGGGACTGCCCCCCCATTTTGGCTTTCTGGAAAAGAATTACCAAATTTTTATCTTCAATTTGCAGGTACCCGATAATTCTGAATGCACCCTTGACTCTTTTAACCATAGACGCAGATAACTTTGACTGGACACATAGAACAGTTATTTTACACACATTAATTGTAGCAAGGTCCAAAATTGCACAAAATTGGAAATCCAACAAAATTCCTACTATGTCGGAAATCATACAGGGAATTAATAACAACTGTTGGTTTGAATCCATGATTGCTTCCTCACTAAATAGGAAAAAGGTGTTCGATGATAGTTGGGATGTGTGGATTACCAGCCGCCATTGTAAAGCGTTACATTGACTCTTCATTCTAAGACTTCGCTGCACCTACATTCTATCTATACTGCCTAATTGTACAAATAATTGCGGAAATGTTAAAATGTTACATTTTGTTTTTCTTATTTTCTTTTCTTTTATTACCTTCAAAATCAAATGTTATTGACATATTTTTGAGTGATTGTAACTCAATGTATGCACTTCATTGCCATGTTATTTTATAAATTCACTTGAAAAAATTCAATAAAAATAAATGTGATAAAAAAAAAAAAAAGAAGAAAAACATTTCCCACATTCGGTGCAGGAGAATGGCTTCTCACCTGTGTGGGTTTTCCCATGGTTGACGAGACTTAGTTTATGAGCAAAGAGCTTCCCACAATCAGCACATGGATATGGTTTCTCCCCTGTGTGAACCCTCTGGTGTCTTCTAAGTTTTGATCCACTTCGAAAGCATTTTCCGCATTGTCCACATTGGAACGGCTTATCCTCGGTGTGAGTTTTCTTATGTTTATTCAGATAGGATTTTAGAGGAAAACATTTCCCACACTCAGAACATGAAAACATATTATTGTCCTTACGATCTGTACTAGGTGAATTGACGCTCAATCTAATAGAAGAACATTCCTGGTGGTCAGAAGAATCGGATGATAAACCTACACTAACAACCCTTGGAGAAGTGACGTTTTCTCCTGGAGAACCTTGAGTGATGTTGCTGTTGTCCAGTATACAGTCTGGAGATAAAAAGAGACATCCTTCCAAAATATTTTTGCTGTCCTCTCCATCTGTGAGAGCAAATGTAAAGATGTTAAATGTAAAGATCTCTTATCAAAGTGTCAGAGTAGAAAGTTATGACAATGATGATAGATGTCACAGCATTTCCAAGGATGGCAGGAGTCCAAAAGATGATGTTGGCTCCTCGTAGCCCCTACTGGACACTTCTCACATACCAAGGCTACCTGCTCATGATTGTTTGTATTTGCGTACTGCAAACAATGGATCCATTGTCCGTTTTTTTGCGGTACGACAGCATGTCCTCCGCATCCGTCCCATTTGTTCCATAGGTTTGACTTGAATGGGCGAGACCGAGCCACAAATACTGACAGGAACAGGACCTGCTCTGAGTTTTGTGGCCCGGTCCCACTCAAGGATCTGTGAAGAACATGGTAGTGTGCACGGAGCCATAGAAATGAAGGGGTCAGTCTGCCGTCCGTTACAATACGGATAGCACACTGACGAGAAGAACGGTCGTCTGCATGTAGCCAAGGAGAGTTCATAAAAAGAGATTGTTTTAGTCACTGAACAGTTTGTGGTTGTCGCTCACCTGGGTAGATATTGTTAGAAGTTTCTTCCTTATTGCACTTTTGATCCTCCCACACATACGCCTTGTATCATCCGTCTACATTCTCAACTTTAATATGAATATTTCCCTAAACACTCACATAAAATATTACAAATTATTTCCTCAGTTAATGAGCTGAAATGTAACAAATTATTAGGTAATATTGGCAAAGCATGAAGTGCACATTCACCTTTATGGGATTTGACGAGACTTTGGTTCCACCTACGTGATGACCCTCTGGGACGTTGTGATATTCCTGTGGACAATCCCGGGAAAACACAGAACTGGGACATCTCTCTGATGGATTTCTCTTACTGGATATACCTGTAGGAGACACATACAGTGGAAGACATTGTTTATATGTAGTTATCAGGTGATGGGTGTATGTTGTGGACTGTCAAAAATGCTCTCCTCTTACCCGGTGATGTGAGGGGCCGGTGGTCCTCCATCATGGCGTCCCTGTACAGATCCTTGTGTCCTTCTATATACTCCCACTCCTCCATGGAGAAATAGACGGTGACATCCTGACACCTTATAGGAACCTGACACACAATGATACAGTCATCACCCCGACACCTTCATAGCGTTACTATATAATGTCCCAGCATTCCCGGTAGTCCTCACCTCTCCAGTCAGCAGATGAATGATCTTGTTGGTGAGGTCCAGGATCTTCTGCTCATTGTTTCTCTTAGGTATCAGTGAAGGCTCCGTGATGGTACTGGTCCATCTTCCAGACATGTGGGGACAGCTGTTGGGGGATAGAGAGTCACCAGAAGTTTTCTTCTCTACTGAACAATCCTGGATATCGAGATGGAACATACAAGAGAATCAAAATGAACAGGAAGTTCTTAGTAAACATTTTGATTGTATAAGCCCACCTGCCTCCTCATGGCGACTTATTTTAAGTGGGTGCCGCACCACATGGCAACCAGTGCCACCGCAACACCCCTCCTGCAGAGCGAGCAACACAGTCCCCAGGCTAAGACACCTTATGTTGTAGCCCACAGACCAGTCCATAGTAATGCATCCAAAGGATAACTGAATGCAACCACCACCAGGTAACTCAGTCCAGGTATATAACAGGTGAATGATAGGTTATTAACCCCTTAATGAACAGCCTATTTTTGGTTTTTTCAATTTTCGTTTTTACCTCCCACCATTCCAAAAATCATAACTTTTGTAATGCGTGTCCACCGCGGACTGTTCAGGAAGGTGGAAGCAGCATTAGGGGGTCAGCCTAAATGCTAGTGGGCGCTACCTTCACACTATGCACCAGAGAAGATTTGTTACAGCATTTATATTTACAAATCAATTATGATGACGTGATCTTTTGCTTTTTCTATAATATTGTCCGTAGGATAAAAAGATAAGAGAAAGGACATATACATGAGTCCCGGATTATTTTACCTCTCCGGTAAGAAGGTAGATTATCTCCAGGGTGACGTTCAGTATCTTCTCCGTTATGTGTCCCTTATCCATCACAAAGAACAATGACGTGTAGATGGTTTCGAATGAGATCTACAAATAAAGAGATGATAACTAGATGATAGAATTATGAAATGTTAAAGGGACACTCCGGCCAAAACTAACCTCTCCCATGTGCTGCATTCTGGTATTCCATGTGTCAGTCTCTCACCTGTTATTTATCTCTATATATCAGACCGGGACGGTTGCTTAGCAGCAGTGTGAATCCGGCTCGGTGACTGCTTTCTCTACTTGGGTCTATGGAGATCTATGTGTCACCCGTCACAGGCTTCAGCAGTTTCTGTACCGCACTAGTTATACACAGGGGGAAACAGAAACTTCTATCATCAACTGCCACTGATACTTAGACAGGTTCCTGTCACACAGGTGTAGAAGAATATAGTGCAGCCTCCCTGTCTGTATACTTATGGTTTCTCAGCTTATTTAGAAGAATATAGAGAGCATAATAATCACAGTGTCCCCCAGCATAAAGAAATTATATGGTCTTTAGCTGGTCATGTGATTGATAGCAAAGCAGAGAGGAAGAGAAAGATGGGGAAATCTAAGAATAAAGATGGAGGCTTTTTTAAAGCACGGACAAAAAGTAAGTACAGTATACATAAAAGAAGTGTAGAGTGATATATACAGCCAGGTGGGGGTGCAGACATGGAAAGTTGTGCTTCCACTGGAGCTCTTCTTTAATTTCTAGTTCCGTGTCTTTTGGCAGTAAGGAGAAAATACAGCATGTGGGAGGTGCGAGACAATACTATATGGATAAAAGTACGTGAACACCCCACCTAATTATTGAGCTTAGGTGTTTCAGCTTCACGCATTGCAAACCGGTGCATAAAATCAAGCCCACAGCCATGCAATCTCCAGAGAAACTTTGCTAGTAGTATGGGTCGTACTGAAGAGCTCAGTGGCTTTAAACGTGGCGCAGAACAAGAACTGTGTGTCAGGAGCTTCATGAAATGGATTTCCTTAGATCCCCATGCACAATGCCAGGCGTCAGCTGGAGAGGTGTATAGCAAGTCGTTCTCTAGAGTGATGAATAACGTCTTGTTATCTGGTAGTCTGATGGGTCAATCTGGGCCTCTGAACGTTACCTACAGGAATACATAGTGTCTACTGTAAAATTTAGGGGAGGAAAGATAAATGTCTGGGGATGGTTTTTAGGGTTTGGGCTACATCTCTTATTTCCATTGAAGAGTAATGTTAATGCTTCCACATAGGAAGACATTTTGGACAATAGTGGGAACAGTTTGGGGAAGGACCTTTCCTGTCCCAGCATGACTGCGCCCCTGTAAGCAAGGTCCATAAAGACATGGTTTGATGAGTTTGTTGTGTAGTGACTCGAGTGGCCTGCACAAAGGACCATCCAACACCTTTGGGATGAATTATAACACGGGTTGCGAGCAAAACCTACTCATCCAATATCAGTGCTTGTCTGTGGGAATTTGTGCCCAATCAGCCAAAAAAAGCATTTGTGAGGTCACACTCCAAAATCTTGTGGCAAGCCTTCCCAGAAGAGTAGAGACTGTTAAAGCCGCAAAAGGGCTGTAATGCCGGGGTAGGGAGACAGACAGGTGAGCCCTAATCTACCCGCCACTCAGTCCCTGCCTACTTGCACGGCCCGTCCTAGGCGACGGCGTACAACCGGGCGACGGTCCGTACGTTCAATAAGTGCACGACAGACAAACAGACGAGGGTACACAGAAGCTAAGGGAAATGGGGCAGTTGCCCACGGCAACACCGTGAGCAACAGGAGTAGTGAACGAGCCGAGTCAAAGCAGGAGTGTACGAGGTACCAAACGCAGAGCAGGAGAGTGGTCAGTAAAGCCAGGGTCAAATTGAAGCAGAGGTCAATAGTACTAGCAGGAACAGCAGAGCTAGGAAGCCAGACAGAATCACAGGCAAAAGAAAAGCAGGAAATGAAGGTATAAATAGACCGAGGGCGGCAGCTAGCGCCGTCTGGCAAGGCTGTGATAGGTTCTCCCACTCCTCAGCCTACCAGCCTGAGTTGTAGCAGATCGAGTCACTCTATCAGACCTAGGAGCAGGTGCAGACTGATTAATCACGGGCGTCGACACAGAAGCTGTGTCTGGTAAATCCTTTACAAGGGCAATGATCGAGAACGAGGGTTCATATGGCAGTAAAACTTCTACCGATCGCAAAATTATGGCATAACCCAACGATATGCCATCACTTTGTGTGATGAGAATATTCCGTTACTTCTTCAGTGGAGATCCGCACAGTAACAGCCAATATCCTATGGCCTTCCTCTATCTATCAGAAGTTTAGTCCAGATGGGCCTGAGCTGTCTATACGTGTCTGCAGGAACATGATCAAAAGATGGTCTCTTGGTTATGGCCATGTCAACTTCCAGCAGACGGTGAGTAATGGTCATTACATTGTGATATGTATCCGGTAATGTAATAAGTGGTGAAATATGACACCCGGACCCCACACCGATCAGCTGTTCGGGCTGCCTCCGGGCACCGGATGTTATGCTGGGTATGCAGTGCTTCATACACTGTATAGCGGCCGTGCTGCAGAACTGCAGCTCTAGTCCCATTCACGGCCGCTATACTGTGAGCCATCTGCTTCCGGAATGGACCCCCATCAATGATATACCGATGATCTATCCTGTGGAAAGGTCATCAGTATGAAAAACCGCCCCCTGCCCGGACAACCCCTTTAATTCTGGAGCACTGAACTCTCTTTAGCCGTGGGAACCTTCCAGTATTACACTTGGAGATCTCTGACCAAAAATGGAGCCAACTCAACGTTCTGTAAACAAGTCAACTTTATGGTCCAGTCATGTAATGTCCTTGTCAGAGGTTATAATGTTGTCGGTCATTATAATGCCTGAACTGAAGTGTCCACATCTCACCTGACCCAGCTCCTCTCCAGACACTGATACCTTCAACATGCTCAGAACTGACGCTGTGCCGAGAAAATCCTGACAATCCACCAAAAACTTTCACCAAATATTTGTTATCAATGCCAGATTAGGGGCCGTTCACATATGACCGTTGCTCCTGTCAGTTTCCCTCCATCGTGTTGCAGAACAGCCATAGTGAAACTGATGCTAGAACGGATCCCATAGCTTTCTATGGGATCTGTCCTGGCACAGGGAACATCAGTTGTGGCTCCGTACAGTGATAGACCAGTGCAGGAACCAGGATCCAAAAACTTTACCTGCAGCGTTTTTTTGTCTGGCTCCCAGGATGTCCGGCGCCGTATCCTATCTATTTTAACTGTGGCCGGATGAACGCCAGGAGCTGCCACATCCACCTTACAGCAGCACCTGGCGGAAAGGCGGCCGGGGGTATGTCCCGCTGTCAACTGTATCTGCATCCTAAGGACGCAGATAGAGTTGAACCCAATTCTGAAGCAGGGAACCATCAGCTCCCTGCTTCAGAATTAGTTCAGAGTGGAGAAGCAGAGGGACCTGCTCCACTTGCTGAGAACTCTCTGGCCACAGCGCTACCTACGGGGAAGCCCTCGACGTCACTGTCCATATATGGACAGTGACGTCAGTGGCTACGGATTGGGCGGAATCCCCGTTGCCGATGATCTTGGCTCCTAGAGGAAACCCCTGAGGTTAATGTCCATATTTGGACATTGACGTCAGGGATCTCCTCCTGGAGCAGAATCCCTGGCCAGAGTCGGCAAGGGGATTCCACTCAAGGAGTAGACACTGACGTCACTGTCCATATATGGACCGTGGCGTTAGGGGGTCCTTAATGAGGCAATCCTCGTCCACAGCATTGGTAATGCTGTGGCCGGGGATTCCGTTTAGGGAGTAACCCCTGACGCCACTGTCCATGTATGCTAGAGGGAGCTTGAGTGGCGCTATCTACAGGAGAAGGGGGTAGCGCTACAAACAGTGGAGGTGACGCTGTCTACAGGGGGGCGCTGTGTGGTACAATCTACAGTGGGCGCTGTGTGGCGTTATCTGCAGGGGGTGTGGCATTATATACAGAGGGCACTGTGGCATTATCTCCAGGGAGTACTATGGCATTATATACAGAGGGCACTGTGGCATTATCTACAGGGGGTGTGGCATTATATACAGGGAGTACTATGGCATTATACACAGAGGGCACTGTGGCATTATCTACAGGGGGTGTGGCATTATATACAGGGAGTACTATGGCATTATATACAGAGGGCACTGTGGCATTATCTACAGGGGGGGGGGGGGTGACATTTTCAGACCCTAGACGACCTTTTTGGTGGACCATTGTGGTAAAAACTGATGTTAAAAACGGATGACAACTAACGACAACTGAAGGTTTTGTAGTAAAAATTGTGAAAAAGTCTGATGCAACTGATACATTTTTGAATCGGTTTTTGCATCAGTTGTAATCACTTGAGACAAAAAAACTGATGATGATTCAATTGATATATGTGAACGCACCCTTAGATGGAACTTCAAACAATGTAACAGTGGCCATCAGCTGTTAATCAACTGTTATGGGGGACTTTGACTGTTGCTGTTACGTGGGCACTGTGACTGTCACTGTTATGGGAGCACTATGGCTGTCACTTTCCTGGGGGAGAGTTGGTTGTCCCTGTTACGGAGGACTTTGACTGTTGCTGTTATGTGGGCACTGTAACTTTCAAAGTCCTCCATAACAAGGACAACCAACTCTCCCCCAGAACAGTGACAGCCATAGTGCTCCCATAACAGTAACACTCACAGTGCCCACATAACAGCAACAGTCAATGTTATGGGAGCACTTTGGCTGTCACTGTTCTGGCAGAAAGGTGGTTGTCCCTGGTATGGGGGCCCTTGACTGTTGCTGTCATGTGGGCACTGTGACCGTCACTGTAAGGGTATGTGCACACGACCTATTTTCAGACGTAATGGAGTTGTTTTACGCCTCGAATTACGCCTGAAAAGACGGCTCCAATACGTCTGCAAACATCTGCCCGTTGCTTGCAATGGGTTTTACGATGTTCTGTTCCCATGAGGTGTAATTTTATGCGTCACTGTCAAAAGATGGCACGTAAAATTACGCCCGCGTCAAAGAAGTGCAGGACACTTCTTGGGACGTTTATGGAGCCGGTTTTCATTGACTCCAATGAAGAACAGCTCCAATTACGGCCGCGAAAAACGCGAGTGCATGCAAAAACGTCTGAAATTCAGGAGCTGTTTTCTTTTGAAAACAGCTCCGTAATTTCAGATGCATTTTGCGCTGTCGTGTGAACATACCCTTAGGGTATGTTCATACGGCCTATTTTCTGCCGTTTTTCCATCCGTAAACGGCCGAAAAGCGTCCGAAAGATCGAAGGCAGAAACATTGATTTCAATTGGAAAACGGCGTTCTGTTCCGACAGAGCGTTTTTCGCTGCGTTTTTTTTACGAATAAAAAAATCGGCCGCGAAAAAGAAGTGCAGGTCACTTCTTGAGAATTTTTTGGAGCCGTTTTTCATTGACTCTAGCGAAAAAGGCTCCAAAAAACGGCCGTAAAAGACGCAACGATAAACGCTGCAAAAATCGCGAGTGACTTAAAAAACGTCTGAAAATCAGGAGCTGTTTTCAATAGAGTCAATGAAAAACGGCTCCAAAAACGTCCCAAGAAGTGTCCTGCACTTCTTTTGACGAGCCATCATTTTACGCGCCGTATTTTAACAGTGACGCGTAAAATTACACCTTGTCTGAACAGAACATCGTAAAACCCATTGCAAGCAACGGGCAGATGTTTGTAGGCGTAATGGAGACGGTTTTTCAGGCATAAATCGAGGCGTAAGGCTGGGTTCACACAGAGTTTTTTGCAGGCGGAATTTCTGCCTCAAAATTCCGTTTGGAAGTTTAAGGCAAATTTTCCTCTCCCTGCACGCCGATTTTCACTGCGTTTTTCGCCCGCGGCCATTGAGTGCCGCAGGCATAAAACGCAGCGAAATACGCTTTCTCTGCCTCCCATTGAAGTCAATGGGAGGTCAGAGGCGTAAACGCCCGAAGATAGGGCAAGTCGCTTCTTTTTCCCGCTATGCGGTTTTAACGCTGGCGGGAAAAAGACGCCTCCTCCTCCCATTGAAATCAATGGGAGGCATTTTCGAGCCGTTTTTGTCAAGTTTTCTTGGCGCGGTTTCCGCATCAAAAAACTCTGTGTGAACATAGCCTAAAATGCCTGAATTACGTCTGAAAATAGGTTGTGTGAACATACCCTTATGGCTACACTGGTGTTAACACGGTTACATAGGAGAGGGGGGTGTCACAGGGGCTCTGAAAAAAGATCAAATCTCTGTTTTATATCTCCAAAAAGTGTGAGGTTTGATTCTGGAACATGTAAATGGTAATAATATAATAATGTTATGTCATAGCACCACCTAGTGGCCATAGTACAGACTGCGTTCATCATCCGCCTGATAAGCATTTTAGTAAAAATCTCACATACAAAGAAGCTGAATATGTTTATACTACGCGCATCATGCGTCACACACTGACACGTAATAAACGGACAGGAAAGATTATGACTGTAAATACCTGAATGATTGCCTCGCTTCAACCCAGAAGTCATAAACGTCACTTCCTGTTTGTGTGTTCCAGTCATTTTTCTTCCGGGCACTCAGATGGCCTACCAAGACAGTTGCCACAGTGACCACACGAGGCCGCTGTTGCTATTGCACATCTTTTGTACTGTCTGCATCATATAAAACTAGGTCTATAAATTCCCTGCAGTATTGCTAGATTATTGATTAATATATACCATATCGGAATAATTTGAAAGTAAAAAGTTCCCTGCGGTGACCACACTATGGCGCGCTGCTGCTCCTTGTATCACTAGGCTGCCTGAATTACATTGAATATAGTGAGCATTTCCCAGCATTGATCACAAGATGGCGCTGCTGCTCAGCGTATCACTAGGCTACCTGCATTACATTCAATTTAGTGAGATTTCTCAGCATTGACCACATGATGGCGCTGCTGCTTAGCGTATCACTAAGGCTGCCTGCAATACAATGAATTTAGTGAGCATTTCCCAGGATTGACCACACGATGGCGCTATTGCGCCGTATAGCCAATGCAGCCTTCCATAAGTAATAAGGTCGTAAAATATAGTCAGTAGTACCAGCGATGACCACATAATTGCGCTATTACTTCATCCATGAAAGTAAACAGTTCCCCTCGGTGACCATACCGTGGCGCTCTACATTATACATTGTACGTTTTTTCCTGCAGCGCATCATCTATTGAGGCTGTTCCAATTGCATTATATAACTAGACGAGACACTAGAGTCTGCTCAGGGGCGTAACTAGGAAAGACTGGGCCCCATAGCAAACTCTTGGCCCGGGACCCCCCCTTATAAATAGTGCCCCTTGTAGAATGTGCCATACAGCCCCCCTGTAGACAGTGCTATATAGCCCCTCCTATAGACAGTGTCACCCCATTTGTAGATAGCACCCCCACCTCTCCCTTGTAGAATGCCATAAAGTGCCCACTGTATATAGTGCCACACAGCCCCCTCCCTTGTATATAGTGCCACACAGCCCCACTTAGTAGAAAGTGCAGCACAGCCCCCCCCCCCCCCTTAGTAGATAGTGGCACACACAGACACTTGTAGATTGTGCCACACTCAGCCACCTGTAGATAGAGCCACATCCCTCCCCCTTGTAAATAGTGCCATACAGTTCCCCCATGTGTATAGTGCCACACAGCTCATCCTTGTGTATAGTGCCACACAGCTCCCCCTTGTGTATAGTGCCACACAGCCCCCCTATGTGTATAGTGCCACACAGCTCCCCCTTGTGTATAGTGTCACACAGCCCCCCTATGTGTATAGTGCCACACAGCTCCCCCTTGTGTATAGTGCCACACAGCCCCCCTTTGTGTATAGTGCCACACATCTCTCCCCCTTGTGTATAGTGCCACAAGGCAATGGCGCATCCGAGAAAATTGTATCAGCCAGTGAGATGTCACTCATACATGGAAAGGTGGGTTTGGAGGCAGGACTATGTGACTCGTGAGGATATCGGCACCGCTCCATGACCCTCTAATGAGTAATTTGCATATAGTGTGCGTCGTTTTAAAAGTGGATTTTAAAGATTTTGCTGCATCTGAAAAAAACATACAGGGGAATACTGTCAGATCATGTATTACCGCATGGTGACGGTCCAAGGGGTTAAAACTACCAGACAGGTTCCCATGAAATATACAATGAATTGAGAAAAATGCCATCTGCCCTGCAATTTTGTTATAAATATATCCTATATAATTACAGCTCCAGAACCAAGCTCTGACATATATACAGCACTAGAACCAAGCTCTGACATATATACAGCACCAGTACCAAGCTCAGTACATAAAAAGAGCACTAGAACCAAACTCCGACATATATACAGTACCACAACCAAGCTCCGACATATATACAGTACCACACCCAAGCTCAGTACATATATACAGCAATAGAACCAAGCTCAGTACATATATACAGCAATAGAACCAAGCTCAGTACATAAAAAGAGCACTAGAACAAAGCTCTGACATATATACAGTACCACACCCAAGCTCAGTACATATATACAGTACCACAACCAAGCTCAGTTAATATATACAGCACTAGAACAAAGCTCAGTACATAAAAAGAGCACTAGAACCAAGCTCTGACATATATACAGCACCACAACCAAGTTCAGTACATAAATACAGCACTAGAACCAAGCTCTGACATATATACAGTACCACTCCCAAGCTCAGTACATAAATACAGCAATAGAGCCAAGCTCAGTACATAAAAAGAGCACTAGAACAAAGCTCTGACATATATACAGCACCAGAACCAAGCTCAGTACATATATACAGCAATAGAACCAAGCTCAGTACATATATACAGCAATAGAACCAAGCTCAGTACATAAAAAGAGCACTAGAACAAAGCTCTGACATATATACAGCACCAGAACCAAGCTCAGTACATATGTACAGCACTAGAACCAAGCTCAGTACATAAAATGAGCACTAGAACCAAGCTCAGTACATAAAATTAGCACTAGAACCAAGCTCTGACATATATACAGTACCACAACCAAGCTCAGTACATATATACAGCACTAGAACCAAGCTCAGTACATAAAATGAGCACTAGAACCAAGCTCTGACATATATACAGTACCACACCCAAGCTCAGTACATATATACAGCAATAGAACCAAGCTCTGACATATATACAGTACCACACCCAAGCTCAGTACATATATACAGCACTACAACCAAGCTCAGCACATAAATACAGCACTAGAACCAAGCTCAGTACATAAAATGAGCACTAGAACCAAGCTCTGACATATATACAGTACCACACCCAAGCTCAGTACATATGTACAGCACTAGAACCAAGCTCAGAACATAAAATGAGCACTAGAACCAAGCTCTGACATATATACAGTACCACAACCAAGCTCAGTACATATATACAGCACTAGAACCAAGCTCAGTACATAAAATGAGCACTAGAACCAAGCTCTGACATATATACAGTACCACACCCAAGCTCAGTACATATATACAGCACTATAACCAAGCTCAGCACATAAATACAGCACTAGAACCAAGCTCAGTACATAAATACAGTACCACAACAAAGCTCAGTACATAAATACAGCACTAGAACCAAGCTCAGTACATAAATACAGCACTAGAACAAAGCTCAGTACATAAATACATCCCCAGAACAAACCTCAGTACATAAATACAGCACCAGAACCAACCTCAGTACATGAATACATCCAGCACCAGAACCAAACTCATTACATATATACAGCACCAGAACAAAACTCATTACATATATACAGCACCAGAACCAAACTCATTACATATATACAGCACCAGAACCAAACTCATTACATATATACAGCACCAAAACAAATCTCATACGTATATACAGCACCAGAACCAAGCTCAATACTTACATACAGCATTAGAACCAAGAGTAGTACATATATACAACACCAGATCAAATACAGCTCAATTTAGTGCAACCCCTGCCGTATAGGTTTATACGGTGTAAAACTACAGCTCCCAGCATGGCCTGAACAATGTTGAGGACATTCTGGGAGATGCTGTTTCACACAAAAAATATCATACCACCCATCATCTCGCTGCAGATCATACAGTGACTACAGTGCTGATTAGAGGTAGAATAAACATTCACATTAAGTGACTCACCGGTGACATCTCAGATTCGAGTTCTTTTCTTCTCCCTCCGGTCCAGACCTCTATGATGGATTTCTACCGGCCATGACCCATTTCTGCAGTTTTCCGCTCAGATATCTTCAGCTTCTCACTTCTAAACCATTTCTGCACCTATAAACGAAGTTAAAATTCTCAACACCTCTAAATATAATAAAGCGCCATACACTGCACCTCTAACTATAATAGCGCCTGTCGTGGAAGGCTCAAAATATGTTAGACTGAAATTTAGACAAGTCCAAACAGACTCTCAAGGCCAGACTCCATTAGTCAGTATCCTAATTAGGATATTTCACCGATATATATCGAGAGAGGAGAAGAAAACACACAGACACGCTGATATGCTCAAAAATACTCCTCTGAAGGATTTATTACCAGACTCAAACTGTTAAACTGAAATTCAGAAGGGGTGTAGGCTTGAGGTTAACCAATCAGAGACAATGTAACAATATTTGTTATTCAGTAAAAAGCATACAATAAAATACATCCCAGATACATCATTACAATTCTTCACACATTAGGTTTGCAGGTGGCCTTATCTCTTTTGGACAGAATGTTCTCGTGGAGATGGGGGAGACCTTCCCTCACGCATACTTGCCATCCTCCCATCTCACTCCCTGTCCATTCTCTACAAACTTCGCATGGGAACCAAGGTCAAAGATAAAACATACGAAATCAACATTACTTGTATTAAAGGAACAATGACTTTTCTATTCACTACAATAAAACCAAGATGGGAACTCCAGACATGATGGGAACTCCAGACAAGATGGGAACTCCAGACAAGATGGGAACTCCAGACAAGACGGGAACTCCAGACAAGACGGGAACTCCAGACAAGATGGGAACTCCAGACAAGATGGGAACTCCGGACAAGACGCTGCTGCACGAAACTAAATCATTTACACATTATCATCACTTTCACATATTACATATCTTAGTAATTCGGCCTCCTGCTTGATAATTCACAATGTAATTTCATACAGAGAATATAAGCAAATAAACCATCCTTCACACGCCATACACTGTGTCCCTGATTATAATCGTACCATACACTGTCACACACACCGTGCCCCCTGTAGATAGTGCCCCCATAGCCCCCTATAAATAGTGACCCCCATAGAGCCTCTGTAGAAAGTGACCTACATAGAAGCCCCTGTAGATAGTGTCCCACATACAGCCCTCTGTAGATAGTGCCCACATATGGACTCCAGAGCTGCAAGGCAATAGTGGTAACCACTAAGCCACCATACATATAGCTTCCCCTATAGACAGTGCCCAATGTATAGCCCACATCTGTAGATAGTCTCACATATAGCTCCCCCTGTATATAGTGTCCCAAATATAGCCCACCCCTGTAGACAGTGCCCTACATATAGCCACCCTGTAGCTAGTGCCCCACAGATAACCCACCCCCTGTATATAGTGCCCCACATATAGCCCATATATGTCCCACATATAGTCCACCCTATAGAAAGTGCCCTAAAAAAAATAGCTCCTCTATAGATAGTGCTCTACATATAGCCCAGCCCTGTATCGTCTCACATATAGCTCCCCCTGTATATAGTTCCCCGCATATAGACCCCCTGTAAATAGTGCCCCAAATCCCCACATATAGACCCCCCTGTAGACAGTGGCCCAAATATAGACCCCCCTGTATATAGTGGCCCACATCTCCACATATAGACCCCCCTGTAGACAATGGCCCAAATATAGACCCCCTGTATGTAGTGGCCCTCATATAGACCACCCCAGTATACAGTGGCCCAAATATAGACCGCCCTGTATATAGTGGCCCACATCCCCACATATAGACCCCCCTATATATAGTTGCCCACTTCCCCACATATAGACCCCCATGTAGATTGTGCCCCACATCCCCACATATAGACCCTCCCCTGTATATAGTGCCCCACATCCCCACAAATAAACCCCCCTGTATATAGTGGCCCACATATAGACGACCCCCCTGTAGATAGAGCCCCCACTATAGATACTGCTACTCACAGATTTATGAGAAAAAAACTTTACATACTCACATGACCCCGTTCCCACCCTGTCCGCTGACAATGCAGACATGCTCTCTTCTGAGCGGGTCTGCAGGAGCTGAACGACACGTCGTTCAATGACGCTGATTGGCGGGGCAGAATGACTTGCCCCGTCAATCAGCACCTTTCAAGCACGGATGAGATCGCGCCGCTAGCCAATCAGCGTCATTGTAAGGCACTGAATGGTCAGGCACGTAACATGCCCGGCCATTCAGCGCTAATGCATGTATTTGACTGTCGCTAGCACCGGGATCCCCTCCAGTGGTAGCGACGTCTACGGGCATGAGAGGGCCTGTGTCGTCCTGCCCATACTTCTTAGAGACTCGGAGGCGTGCGCCCCATAATAGCAGCACTACCGCTGTACTAGCCATAACGGCTGCTAGTGGCGCCACCGAGCATATGGGGGGAGCGTGTCAGCTGGCGGCACTGGCCCCCACAAGCCACGGGCCCCGTAGCGGCTGCTACGGCTGCTACCGCGGTAGTTACGCCAATGAGTCTGCTGCTACTCTTCTACAACAAACCAGCACAGACGAGACACCACAGTCTGCTAAACATGTGTAACAATAAGGATATGTTCACACGCAAACGCAAAATACGTCTGAAATTACGGAGCTGTTTTCAGGCGAAAACAGCTCCTGAATTTCAGACGTAATTGCAAGTACTCACGTTTTTCGCGCCGACTTTTACGGATGTAATTGGAGCTGTTCTTCATTGGAGTCAATGAATAACGACTCCAAAAACGTCCCAAGAAGTGTCCTGCACTTGTTTGACGTGGGCGTATTTTTACATGCCGTCTTTTGACAGCGACGGGTAAAATTACAGCTCGTCTGCACAGAACATCGTAAAACCCATTGCAAGCAACGGGCAGATGTTTGCCGACGTAATGGAGCCGTCTTTTCAGGCGTAATTCGAGGCGTAAAACGACTCCATTACGTCTGAAAATAGGTCGTGTGAACATACCCTAACAAGACATACAAAACACCATAGTCTGCTCCACCTGTACTACAATAACTTGACAGACAAGACACTGCAGTCTCCTTCACCTGTATTACAATTACACGACATAGTCTTCTTCACCTGGATTACATTAGGGAACACACTGCGGTCCACATATCCGGCACCTCACTGGAAGACCGACGTGATACTGAAGCCCCTACCCCCGTGTATATAGAAGTAGAAGGTCGCTGCTCAGATTATACACGAGCGGTCACCAGCAGACATCATAGCTGATCTATAGAGGATGTGGCGGCTCTGAGAAGAGCCTTTGTGTTGTGTAAGATGGAGCTGAGCAGGAGCGGAATTAACCTCCGAAGCCGTAGAGTGTGCGGCCCTGGCGTATTGAGTGTATGTCGTGTAATTGTAATACAGGTGAAGCAGACTGCAGTGTGTTCTCTGTCAAGTTATTGTAGTACAGGCGGAGCAGACTATGGTGTTTTGTATGTCTTGTTATTGTTACACATGATTAGCATACTGTGGTGTCTCATCTGTGCTGGTTTATTGTAGAAGAGTAGCAGCAGACTCTAGTGTCTCGTCTAGTAATTGTAATACAAGTGGAACAGCCTCCAGTTCAGGGGTCTCAAACTCGGCCGGGTAAGTGGGCCACATATATGAATAAATAGAAGTTGACGGGCTGCATTTCAGCAATCAAGTGTCGCTAAGCGTTTGGCAGACACACAAATGCCATGATGGGGCAGCCCCTTTTAAGATAGTGCCACAGAGCCCTCTGTAGATGCTGCCACAGAGCCCTCTGTAGATGCTGCCACAGAGCCCTCTGTAGATGCTGCCACAGTGCCCTCTGTAGATGCTGCCACAGAGCCCTCTGTAGATGCTGCCACAGAGCCCTCTGTAGATGGTGCCACAGTGCCCTCGGTAGATGCTGCCTCAGTGCACACTGTAGATGCTGCCACAGTGCCCTCTGTAAATTCTGCCACAGTGCCAGCTGTAGATAATGCCACACACCCCTAGATAATGCCACAGTGTCCTCTGTAGATACTGCCACACACCACCCATAGATAATGCCACAGTGTCCTCTGTAGATATTGCCACAGTGCCCTCTAAAGATGCTGCCACACACCCACCTATAGATACTGCCACAGTGCCCTCTGTAGCTGCTGCCACAGTGCCCTCTGTATATGCTGCCACAGTGTCATATATGGATAGTGATGTCACAGAATCCCGGAGCAGAGCCTATACTGGCGCTTTGCCTGGGACTCCGGCTCTAGGAAACCCTAGACATTGCGTGTCTATATATGGACAGCGATGTCAGGGGATTCCACAGAGTCCTGGCGCAGAGCCTATACTAGCACTCTAACTGGGACTCCGCTCTGGGAAGACACTTACAACACTGTAGAATCCCTGACATCGCTGTCCATGTATGAACAGTGTTGTCACGGTCTTCCCCAGAGCGGAGTCCCGAGCAGAGCGCTAGTATCGGCTCTGCTCCGGGACTCTGTCCATATATGGACAGCGATGTCATGGAATTCCACAGAGTCCCGGAGCAGAGCCGATTCTAGCGCTCTGCACGATACTCCGCTCTAGGGAAGACCGTGACAACACTGTCCATATATGGACAACGATGTCAGGGAATTCCACAGAGTCCCGGAGCAGAGCCTGTATTAGTGGCTCTGTGTCCCGCGGGCCGAGTGCTTGACACCCCTGCTCTAGTTCTAGTCTTTTCCGGCTCATTGTAGTAAAATAGGAGCATTCTGGTGTCTTGTCTGTGCTGGGTAATTTGAATACAGGTGGAGCAGACTATGGTGTCTTGTCTGTGCCTGGTCATTCTATTACGAAAGGAGCAGTCGCTGGTGTCTTTCCTGTGCTGGGTTATTGTAATACAGGTGGAGCAGATTCTAGCGTACTGCATGTGCTGGGACTTGGTTTCTTGTAATACAGGTGGAGCAGACTATAGTGTCTTGTATGTGCCTGGTCATTCTATTACGAAAGGAGCAGTCGCTGGTGTCTTTCCTGTGCTGGGTTATTGTAATACAGGTGGAGCAGATTCTAGCGTACTGCATGTGCTGGGACTTTGTTTTTTTGTAATACAGGTGGAGCGTACTCTAATGTCTTGTCTGTTACAGTACACTAGAATCTGTTCCATCTGTATTACATCAATACGTATGTGCTGGGTTTTATGAATACAGGTGAAGTAGACTCTGGTGTCTATTCTGTGCGGGGTTATTGTATTACATGTGAAGCAAACTATAGTTGCTCGTTTGTTCCGGGTTATTGTAATACAGGTGGAGCAGACTATAGCTTCTTGTCTGTGCCGGGTTATTGTATTACAGGTGAAGTAGACTATAGTTGCTAGTCTGTTCCAGGTTATTGTATTACAGGTGGAGCAGACTATAGTTGCTAGTCTGTTCAGGGTTATTGTAATACAGGTGGAGCAAACTTTGTTGTTTCTTTTTTTTGGTGCACGGTTATTGGAGCCGCAAACTCTAGTGTGTTTAGTCGTTATTGTGATTGCCTGGTTATTGGAGGAGCAGTCTCTGGTTTCTTCTACACGATGTAATAGAATAGGGACATAATGCGGTAATAGGAAGGAACAGGGACATAATGCTGGTAATATGAAGGTACAAGGACATAATGCCGGTAATAAGAGGGAACAGGGACATAATGCCGGTAATATGAAGGAACAGGGACATAATGCCGGTAAAATGAAGGAACAGGGAAATAATGCCAGTAATGTGAAGGAACAGGGACATAATGCCTGTAATATGAAGGAACAGGGACATAATGCCGGTAATATGAAGGAACAGGGAAATAATGCCTGTAATATGAAGGAACGGGGACATAATGCCGGTAATATGAAGGAACAGGGAAATAATGCCTGTAATATGAAGGAACAGGGACATAATGCCTGTAATATGAAGGAACAGGGACATAATGCCGGTAATATGAAGGAAGAGGCACATAATGCTGGTAAGATGAGGGAACAGGGACATAATTCATGTAATATGAAGGAACAGGGACATAATGCCGGTAATATGAAGGAACAGGGACATAATGCCGATAATATGAAGGAGCCGGGACATAATGCCTGTAATATGAAAGAACAAGGTCATAATGTCGTTAATATGAAGGAACAGGGACAAAATGCCTGTGATATGAAGGAACAGGGATATAATGCCTGTAATATGAAGGATCAGGGACATAATGCCTCGAAGATGAGGGAACAGGGACATATTACCGGCATTATGTCCCTGTGCCCTCCTACACGGGACATAATGCCAGTAATATGAAGGAACAGGGACGTAATGCCGATAATATGAAGGAATAGAGATATAATGCCGGTAAGATGAAGGAAGAGGGACATAATGCCAGTAATATGAAAGAACAAGGACATAATGCCGGTAATATGAAGGAACAAGGACATAATGCCAGTAATATGAAGGAACAGGGACATAATGCCAGTAATATGAAGGAACAGGGACATAATGCCTGTAATATGAAGGAACAGGGACATAATGCCGGTAAGATGAGGGAACAGGGACATAATGCAGATAAGATGAAGGAACAGGGACATAATGCCTGTAATATGAAAGAACAAGGACATAATGCCGGTAATATGAAGGAACAAGGACATAATGCCAGTAATATGAAGGAACAGGGACATAATGCCAGTAATATGAAGGAACAGGGACATAATGCCTGTAATATGAAGGAACAGGGACATAATGCCGGTAAGATGAGGGAACAGGGACATAATGCCGGTAAGTTGAGGAAACAAGGACATAATGTCGGTAAGATGAAGGAACAGGTACATAATGCCGGTAAGATGAGAGAACAGGGACGTAATGCTGATAATATGAAGGAGCCGGGACGTAATGCCGGTAAGATGAAGGAACAGGCACATAATGCTGGTTAGATGAGGGAACAGGGACATGATGCCTGTAAGACGAAGGAACAGGGACATAATGCCGGTAATATGAAGGAACAGGGACATAATGCCGGTAATATGAAGGAACAGGCACATAATGCTGGTAAGATGAGGAAACAGGGACATAATGCCTGTAATACGAAGGAACAGGGACATAATGCCGGTAATATGAAGGAACAGGAACATAATTCCGGTAATATGAGGGAACAGGGACATAATACCTGTAATATGAAGGAATAGGGACATAATGCCTGTAATATGAAGGAACAGGGACATAATGCCTGTAATATGAAGGAACAGGAACATAATGGCTGTAATATGAAGGAACAGGGACGTAATGCCGATAATATGAAGGAACAGGGACATAATGCCTGTAATATGAAGGAACAGGGACATAATGCCGATAATATGAAGGAACAGGGATATAATGCCGATAAGATGAGGGAACAGGGACATTATGTCCTTGTACTTTCATATTACTGGCATTTTGTCCTTGTACTTTTATATTACCGGCATTATGACGGTAAGATGAAGGAACAGGGACAAAATGCCGGTAATATGAGGGAACAGGGACATAAACCGGTAAGATGAGGGAACAGGGACGTAATGCCGATAATATGAAGGAGCCGGGACGTAATGCCGATAATATGAAGGAATAGAGATATAATGCCGGTAAGATGAAGGAACAGGCACATAATGCCGGTTCAGATGAGGGAACAGGGTCATAATGCCGGTAAGATGAAGAAACAGGGACATAATGCCTGTAATATGAAGAAACAAGGACATAATGCCGGTAATATAAAGGAACAGGGACAAAATGCCTGTAATATGAAGGCACAGGGACATAATGTTGGTAATATGAAGGAACATGGAAATAATGCCGGTAATACGAAGGAACAGGGACATAATGCCAGTAAGATGAGGGAACAGGGACAAAATGCCAATAAGATGAGGGAACAGGGACGTAATGGCGGTAATATGAAGGAACAGGGACGTAATGCCGATAATATGAAGGAACAGGGACATAATGCCGGTAAGATGAAGGGACAGGCACATAATGCCGGTTCAGATGAAGGAACAGGGACATAATGCCTGGTAGATTAGGGAACAGGGACATAAAGCCAGTAATATGAAGGAACAGGGACATAAAGCCTGTAATATGAGGGAACAAGGACATAAAGCCGGTAATATGAAGAAACAGGGACATAATGGCTCGGAGATGAGGCAACAGGGACATAACGACTGTAATATGAAGGAACAGGGACATAATGCCTGTAATATGAGGGAACAAGGACATAAAGTCGGTAATATGAAGGAACAGGGACATAATGCCTCGAAGATGAGGGAACAGGGACATAATGCCTGTAATATGAAGGAACTGGGACATAATGCCTGTAATATGAAGGAACAAGGACATAGTTCCTGTAATATGAAGGAACAGGGACATAATGCCGGTAAGTTGAGGGAACAGGGACATAATGCCGGTAATATGAAAGAACAAGGACATAATGTCGGTAAGATGAAGGAACAGGGACATAATGCCGATAATATGAAGGAATAGAGATATAATGCCGGTAAGATGAAGGAACAGGCACATAATGCCGGTTCAGATGAGGGAACAGGGACATAATGCCGGTAAGATGAGGGAACAGGGAAGTAATGCCGGTAAGATGAAGGAACAGGGACATAATGCCGGTAATATGAAAGTACAAGGAAATAATGCCGGTAAGATGAGGGAACAGGGACAAAATCCCGGTAAGATGAGGGAACAGGGACGTAATGCCGATAATATGAAGGAGCCGGGACGTAATGCCGGTAATATGAAGAAACAGGGATGTAATGCCAGTAATATCAAGGAACAGGGACGTAATGCCGATAATATGAAGGAACAGGCACATAATGCCGGTTCAGATGAGGGAACAGGGACATAATGCCGGTAAGATGAGGGAACAGGGACAAAATGCCGGTAAGATGAGGGAACAGGGACGTAATGCCGATAATATGAAGGAATAGCGATATAATGGCGGTAAGATTAAGGAACAGGCACATAATGCCGGTAATATGAAAGTACAAGGAGATAATGTCGGTAAGACAAAGGAACAGGGACATATTGCCGGTAAGATGAGGGAACAGGGACATAATGCCTGTAATATGAAGGAACAGGGACATAATGCCGGTAATATGATGGAACAGGGACATAATGCCTGTAATATGAAGGAACATGGACATAATGCCTGTAATATGAAGGAACAGGGACGTAATGCCTGTAATATGAAGGAACAGGGACGTAATGCCTGTTATATGAGTGAAAAGGGAGGTAATGCCGATAATATGTAGGAACAGGGACATAATGCCTGTAATATGTAGGAACAGGGACGTAATGGCGATCATATGAAGAAACAGGGACGTAATGCCAGTAATATAAAGGAACAGGGACATAATGCCGGTAATATGAAAGTACAAGGAGATAATGTCGGTAAGACGAAGGAACAGGGACATAATGCCGGTAAGATGAGGGAACAGGGACAAAATTCCGGTAAGATGAGGGAACAGGGACGGAATGCCGATAATATGAAGGAGCCGGGACGTAATGCCGGTAATATGAAGGAACAGGGACGTAATGCCGATAATATGAAGGAACAGGGACATAATGCCGGTAATATGAAGGAAGAGGGACATAATACCGGTAATATGAAAGAACAAGGATATAATGTCGTTAATATGAAGGAACAGGGACAAAATGCCTGTGATATGAAGGAACAGGGATATAATGCCAGTAATATGAAGGATCAGGGACATAATGCCTCGAAGATGAGGGAACAGGGACATATAACCGGCATTAAGTCCCTGTGCCCTCCTACACGGGACATAATGCCAGTAATATGAAGGAACAGGGACATAATGCCTGTAATATGAAGGAACAGGGACATATTGCCAGTAATATGATGGAACAGGGACATAATGCCTGTAATATGAAGGAACAGGGACATAATGCCGGTAAGATGAGGGAACAGGGACATAATGCCGGTAATATGAAAGAACAAGGACATAATGTAGGTAAGATGAAGGAACAAGGACATAATGCCGGTAAGATGCGTTAACTGGGACATAATGCCGGTAAGATGAGGGAACATGGACGTAATGCCGATAATATGAAGGAGCCGGGACGTAATGCCGGTAATATGAAGAAACAGGGACGTAATGCCGATAATATGAAGGAATAGAGATATAATGCCGGTATGATGAAGGAACAGGCACATAATGCCGGTTCAGATGAGGGAACAGGGACATAATGCCTGTAAGACGAAGGAACAGGTACATAATGCCGGTAATATGAAGGAACAGGGACATAATGCCGGTAATATGAAGGAACAGGCACATAATGCTGGTAAGATGAGGGAACAGGGACATAATGCCTGTAATACGAAGGAACAGGGACATAATGCCGGTAATATGAAGGAACAGGGACATAATGCCGGTAATATGAAGGAACAGGCATAAAATGCTGGTAAGATGAGGGAACAGGGACATAATGCTGGTAAGATGAGGGAACAGGGACATAGTGCCGGTAATAGGAAGGAACAGGCACATAATGCTGGTAAGATGAGGGAACAGGGACATAATGCCTGTAATACGAAGGAACAGGGACATAATGCTGGTAATATGAGGGAACAAGGACATAAAGCCTGTAATATGAAGGAACAGGGACATAAAGCCTGTAATATGTAGGAACATGGACATAATGCCTGTAATATGAGGGAACAGGCATATAATGCTGGTAAGATGAGGTAACAGGGACATAATGCCTCGAAGATGAGGGAACAGGGACATAATGCCTGTAATATGAAGGAACAGGGACATAATGCCTCGAAGATGAGGGAACAGGGACATAATGCCTGTAATATGAAGGAACAGAGACATGAAGCCTGTAATATGAAGGATCAGGGACATAATGCCTGTAATATGAGGGAACAGGCGCATTATGCCGGTAATATGAAGGAACAGGGACATAATGCCGGTAATATGAAGGAACAGGGAAATAATGCTTGTAATATGTAGGAACAGGGACATAATGCCGGTAATATGATGGAATAAGGACATAATACCTGTAATATGAAGGAACAGGGACATAATGCCTGTAATATGAAGGAACAGGGACATAATGCCTGTAATATGAAGGAACAGGGACGTAATGCCAATAATATGAAGGAACAGGGATATAATGCCGGGAAGATGAGGGAACAGGGACATAATGTCGGTAATATGAGGGAACAGGGACATAAACCGGTAAGATGAGCGAACAGGGACGTAATGCCGATAATATGAAGGAGCCGGGACGTAATGCCGGTAATATGAAGAATCAGGGACATAATGCCTGTAATATGAAGGAACAAGGACATAATACCGGTAATATGAAGGAACAGGGACGTAATGCCGATAATATGAAGGAACAGGGACATAATTCCGGTAATATGAATGAACAAGGACATAATGCCGGTAATATGAAGGAACAGGGACGTAATGCCGATAATATGAAGGAACAGGGACATAATGGCGGTAATGTGAAGGAACAAGGACATATTGCCGGTTCAGATGAGGGAACAGAGGCATAATGCCGGTAAGATGAAGGAACAGGGACATAATGCCTGTAATATGAAGGAACAAGGGACATAATTCCGGTAATATGAATGAACAAGGACATAATACCGGTAATATGAAGGAACAGGGACGTAATGCCGATAATATGAAGGAACAGGGACATAATGCCGGTAATATGAATGAACAAGGACATAATGCCGGTAATATGAAGGAACAGGGACGTAATGCCGATAATATGAAGGAACAGGGACATAATGGCGGTAATGTGAAGGAACAAGGACATATTGCCGGTAATATGAAGGAACAGGGACGTAATGCCGATAATATGAAGGAACAGGGACATAATGCCGGTAATATGAAGGAACAGGGACATAATGCCGGTAATATGAAGGAACAGGGAAATAATGCCGGTAATACGAAGGAACAGGGACATAATGCCAGTAAGATGAGGGAACAGGGACAAAATGGCAATAAGATGAGGGAACAGGGACGTAATGCCGGTAATATGAAGGAACAGGGACGTAATGCCGATAATATGAAGGAACAGGGACATAATGCCGATAATATGAAGGAACAAGGACATAATGCCTGTAATATGAAGGAACAGGGACATAATGCCTGTAATTTAAAGGAACGGACATAATGTCGGTAATATGAAGGAACAGGGACATAATGCCGGTAATATGAAGGAACGGGGACTTAATGCCGGTAATATGAAGGAACAGGGACATAAAGCCTGTAATATGTAGGAACATGGACATAATGCCTGTAATATGAGGGAACAAGGACATAAAGCCTGTAATATGAAGGAACAGGGACATAATGCCTCGAAGATGAGGGAACAGGGACATAATGCCTGTAATATGAAGGAACAGGGACATGAAGCCGGTAATATGATGGAACAGGGACAAAATGCCTATAATATGAAGGAACAGGAACATAATGCCTGTAATATGAAGGAACAGGGACATAATGCCGGTAATATGATGGAACAGGGACATAATGCCTGTAATATAAAGGAACAGGGACATAATGCCTGTAATATGAAGGAACAGGGACATAATGCCTGTAATATGAAGGAACAGGGACGTAATGCTGGTAAGATGAGGGAACAGGGACATAATGCATGTAATATGAAGGAACAGGGACATAATGATGGTAATATAAAGGCACAGGGACAAAATGCCTATAATATGAAGGAACAGGAACATAATGCCTGTAATATGAAGGAACAGGGACATAATGCCGGTAATAAGAAGGAACAGGCACATAATGCTGGTAAGATGAGGGAACAGGGACATAATGCCGGTAATATGATGGAACAAGGACATAATGCCTGTAATATGAAGGAACAGGGACATAGTGCCGGTAATAAGAAGGAACAGGCACATAATGCCGGTAATATGAAGGAACAGGGAAATAATGCCTGTAAGACGAAGGAACAGGGACATAATGCCGTTAATATGAAGGAACAGGGACATAATGCCGGTAAAATGAGGGAACAGGGACATAATGCCGGTAAGATGAGGAAAGAGGGACGTAATGCCGATAATATGAAGGAGCCGGGACGTAATGCCGATAATATGAAGGAATAGAGATATAATGCCGGTAAGATGAAGGAACAGGCACATAATGCCGGTTCAGATGAGGGAACAGGGACATAATGCCGGTAAGATGAAGGAACAAGGACATAATGCCTGTAATATGAAGGAACAGGGACATAATGCCTGTAATTTAAAGGAACGGACATAATGTCGGTAATATGAAGGAACAGGGACATAATGCCGGTAATATGAAGGAACGGGGACTTAATGCCGGTAATATGAAGGAACAGGGACATAAAGCCTGTAATATGTAGGAACAGGGACATAATGCCTCGAAGATGAGGGAACAGGGACATAATGCCTGTAATATGAAGGAACAGGGACATGAAGCCTGTAATATGAAGGATCAGGGAAATAGTGCCTGTAATATGAAGGAACAGGGACGTAATTCCGATAATATGAAGGAACAGGGACAAAATGCCTCTAATATGAAGGAACAGGGACATAATGTTGATAATATGAAGGAACAGGGAAATAATGCCGGTAATACGAAGGAACAGGGACATAATGCCAGTAAAATGAGGGAACAGGGACATATTGCCGGTAAGATGAGGGAACAGGGACAAAATGCCAATAAGATGAGGGAACAGGGACGTAATGGCGGTAATATGAAGGAACAGTGACGTAATGCCGATAATATGAGGGAACAGGGACATAATGCCGGTAAGATGAAGGGACAGGCACATAATGCCGGTTCAGATGAAGGAACAGGGACATAATGCCTGGTAGATGAGGGAACAGGGATATAAAGCCTGTAATATGAAGGAACAGGGACATAAAGCCTGTAATATGAAGGAACAGGGACATAATGCCTGTAATATGAGGGAACAAGGACATAAAGCCGGTAATATGAAGGAACAGGGACATAATGCCTCAAAGATGAGGGAACAGGGACATAATGACTGTAATATGAAGGAACAGGGACATAATGCCTGTAATATGAGGGAACAAGGACATAAAGCCGGTAATATGAAGGAACAGGGACATAATGCCTGTAATATGAAGGAACAGGGACATAATGCCTGTAATATGAAGGAACAGGGACATAATGCCTGTAATATGAAGGAACAGGGACATAATGCCGGTAATATGAAGGAAGAGGCACATAATGCTGGTAAGATGAGGGAACAGGGACATAATGCATGTAATATGAAGGAACAGGGACATAATGATGGTAATATAAAGGCACAGGGAAATAATGCCTGTAATATGAAGGAACAGGGACGTAATGCCGGTAATATGAGGGAACAGGGACATAATGCCTATATTATGAAGAAACAGGTACATAATGCCTGTAATATGAAGGAACAGGGACATAATGCCGGTAATATGATGGAACAGGGACAAAATGCCTATAATATGAAGGAACAGGAACATAATGCCTGTAATATGAAGGAACAGGGACATAATGCCGGTAATATGATGTAACAGGGACATAATGCCTGTAATATAAAGGAACAGGGACATAATGCCTGTAATATGAAGGAACAGGGACATAATGCCTGTAATATGAAGGAACAGGGACGTAATTCCGTTAATATAAAGGAACATGGACATAATGCCGGTAATATGAAGGAACAGGGAAATAATGCCGATAATATGAAGGAACAGGGACATAATGCTGGTAAGATGAAGGAACAGGGAAATAATGCCGATAATATGAAGGAACAGGGACATAATGCCGGTAATAAGAAGGAACAGGCACATAATGCTGGTAAAATGAGGGAACAGGGACATAATGCCGGTAATATGATGGAACAAGGACATAATGCCTGTAATATGAAGGAACAGGGACATAGTGCCGGTAATAAGAAGGAACAGGCACATAATGCCGGTAATATGAAGGAACAGGGAAATAATGCCTGTAAGACGAAGGAACAGGGACATAATGCCGTTAATATGAAGTAACAGGGACATAATGCTGGTAAAATGAGGGAACAGGGACATAATGCCGGTAAGATGAGGAAAGAGGGACGTAATGCCGATAATATGAAGGAGCCGGGACGTAATGCCGATAATATGAAGGAATAGAGATATAATGCCGGTAAGATGAAGGAACAGGCACATAATGCCGGTTCAGATGAGGGAACAGGGACATAATGCCGGTAAGATGAAGGAACAAGGACATAATGCCGGTAATATGAAGGAACAGGGACAAAATGCCTGTAATATGAAGTAACAGGGACATAATGTTGGTAATATGAAGGAACAGGGACATAATGCCGGTAATATGAAGGAACAGGGAAATAATGCTTGTAATATGTAGGAACAGGGACATAATGCCAGTAATATGAAGGAACAGGGACATAATGCCGGTAATATGAAGGAACAGGGAAATAATGCTTGTAATATATAGGAACAGGGACATAATGCCAGTAATATGAAGGAACAGGGACAAAATGCCTGTAATATGAAGGAACAGGGACATAATGTTGGTAATATGTAGGAACAGGGACATAATGCCGGTAATATGAAGGAACAGGGACAAAATGCCTGTAATATGAAGGAACAGGGACATAATGTTGGTAATATGAAGGAACAGGGACATAATGCCTGTAATATGAAGGAACAGGGACATAATGCCGGTAATATGATGGAACAGGGACATAATGCCTATAACATGAAGGAACAGGAACATAATGGCTGTAATATGAAGGAACAGGGACATAATGCCGGTAATATGATGGAACAGGGACATAATGCCTGTAATATGAAGGAACAGGGACATAATATCTGTAATATGAAGGAACAGGGACATAATGCCTGTAATATGAAGGAACAGGGACGTAATGCCTGTTATATGAAGTTACAGGGACGTAATGCCGATAATATGAAGGAACAGGGACATAATGCCGGTAAGTTGAGGGAACAGGGACATAATGCCTGTAATATGAAAGTACAAGGAGATAATGCCGGTAAGATGAGGGTACAGGGACAAAATGCCTGTGATATGAAGGAACAGGGATATAATGCCGGTAATATGAAGGAACAGGGATATAATACCTCGAATATGAGGGAACAGGGACATATTACCGGCATTATGTCCCTGTGCCCTCCTACACGGGACATAATGCCAGTAATATGAAGGAACAGGGACATAATGCCTGTAATATGAAGGAACAGGGACATAATGCCGGTAATATGATGGAACAGGGACATAATGCCTATAATATGAGGGAACAGGAACATAATGCCTGTAATATGAAGGAACAGGGACATAATGCCGGTAATATGATGGAACAGGGACATAATGCCTGTAATATGAAGGAACAGGGACATAATGCCTGTAATATGAAGGTACAGGGACATAATGCCTGTAATATGAAGGAACAGGGACGTAATGCCGATAATATGAAGGAACAGGGACATAATGCCTGTAATATGAAGGAATAGAGATTTAATGCCGGTAAGATGAAGGAACAGGGACATAATGCCGGAAATATGAAAGAACAAGGACATAATGTCGTTAATATGAAGGAACAGGGACAAAATGCCGGTAATATGATGGAACAGGGACATAATGCCTGTAATATGAAGGAACAGGGACATAATGCCTGTAATATGAAGGTACAGGGACATAATGCCGGTAATATGATGGAACAGGGACATAATGCCTGTAATATGAAGGAACAGGGACATAATGCCTGTAATATGAAGGTACAGGGACATAATGCCTGTAATATGAAGGAACAGGGACGTAATGCCTGTAATATGAAGGAACAGGGACATAATGCCGGTAATATGATGGAACAGGGACATAATGCCTGTAATATGAAGGTACAGGGACATAATGCCTGTAATATGAAGGAACAGGGACGTAATGCCGATAATATGAAGGAACAGGGACATAATGCCTGTAATATGAAGGAATAGAGATTTAATGCCGGTAAGATGAAGGAACAGGGACATAATGCCGGAAATATGAAAGAACAAGGACATAATGTCGTTAATATGAAGGAACAGGGACAAAATGCCTGTGATATGAAGGAACAGGGATATAATGCCTGTAATATGAAGGAACAGGGACATAATGCCTCGAAGATGAGGGAACAGGGACATATTACCGGCATTATGTCCCTGTGATCTCCTACACGGGAGATAATGCCAGTAATATGAAGGAACAGGGACATAATGCCTGTAATATGAAGGAACAGGGACATAATGCCGGTAATATGATGGAACAGGGACATAATGCCTGTAATATGAAGAAACAGGGACATAATGCCTGTATTATGAAGGAACAGGGACATAATGCCTGTAATATGAAGGAAGGGGCACATAATGCTGGTAAGATGAGGGAACAGGGACATAATGCATGTAATATGAAGGAACAGGGACATAATGCCGGTAATATGAAGGAACAGGGACATAATGATGGTAATATAAAGGCACAGGGATATAATGCCTGTAATATGAAGGAACAGGGACGTAATGCCGGTAATATGAAGGAACAGTACAGGCTGGACCCGGCAGAATGCCATAGGGGGAGGCCACCATGATCAGGGATGTTAGGAAGGGAAGGAGTTAAGGAGTTAGGGGTGTGGTTAGGAGGGGGCGGATGTGAGGGGGGCGAGGTCAGTTTACTTAAGGGTAGGAGAGAGAAAGGCGTCGCCATCTTTAGTAACAGCACAGGGAAGCTTGTCCCACCCTCCCTCCCAAAATGATGTGTTCATCTGTGTGACTATTTTGGTATTTCGCTTTGTTGCTCGTTGTTTTTGTTTTTCCGCAGGTACCAGAGGATGCTGTGGAACAGTTTTGCAATGTCGCAGCAGTTGTATGGCGGATTGGGGGTCCTTGGAGTTGGTGGTAAATTACTGTGGGGGGGGGGGGGATTCATAGGGGGTATGGTCCCTCCCCAATTTATTATGGTTGGTAGTCTGCTCAATTTGGGCTCCTGCTGGGTGGTGTCCCGAGGAGTGGTCAATTAGGGCTCCCGCTGGGTGGTGTCCCGGGGAGTGGTCAATTTGGGCTCCCGCTGGGTGGTGTCCCGGGGAGTGGTTGCGGTTGAGGTCAGCCAACTGCAGGTATAACGGTGCCCCTGAGCCAGTAGGGTGATGGCTGGGAGTAAAATACTATGCAGGTGGGCTGTTTCGTGACAGACTTTTGTAGCTCCAAGGACTCCCCTTCCATTGTTATTATTATTTGTAAATTGTTGTTCTTGATGTTTGTTTGTAAATAAAATGGCTGCTGTGGCCAAATTTATCCAACCCAAGTGTCTGAGTCTTATTAGAGGGACAGGGGGTTTGGGAAAAGGTATGGCCATTAATGGGGAAGGTGAGTAGGTGAAGCCACTCCCCCCCCCCCCCGGTAGGAGTGTACGCACTCTACAGTCCCCTGATCAAGGAACATAATGAATGTAATAAGAAGGAACAGGGAAGTAATGCCGATAATATGAAGGAACAGGGACATAATGCCGGTAAGTTGAGGGAACAGGGACATAATGCCGATAATATGAAAGTACAAGGAGATAATGTCGGTAAGATGAAGGAACAGGGACATAATGCCGGTAAGATGAGGGAACAGGGACAAAATTCCGGTAAGATGAGGGAACAGGGACATAATGCCAATAATACGAAGGAGCCGGGACGTAATGCCGGTAATATGAAGAAACAGGGACGTAATGCCGGTAATATGAAGGAATAGAGATATAATGCCGGTAAGATTAAGGAACAGGCACATAATGCCGGTTCAGGTGAGGGAACAGGGACATAATGCCGGTAAGATGAAGGAACAGGGACATAATGCCTGTAATATGAAAGAACAAGGACATAATGTCGTTAATATGAAGGAACAGGGACAAAATTCCTGTGATATGAAGGAACAGGGATATAATGCCGGTAATATGATGGAACAGGGACATAATGCCTATAACATGAAGGAACAGGAACATAATGCCTGTAATATGAAGGAACAGGGACATAATCCCGGTAATATGATGGAACAGGGACATTATGCCTCGAAGATGAGGGAACAGGGACATATTACCGGCATTATGTCCCTGTGCCCTCCTACACGGGAGATAATGCCAGTAATATGAAGGAACAGGGACATAATGCCTGTAATATGAAGGAACAGGGACATAATGCCGGTAATATGATGGAACAGGGAAATAATGCCGGTAATATGAAGGAACAGGGACGTAATGCCTCGAAGATGAGGGAACAGGGATATAATGCCTGTAATATGAAGGAACAGGGACATAATGCCTGTAATATGAAGGAACAGGGACATAATGCCGGTAATATGATGGAACAGGGACATAATGCCTATAACATGAAGGAACAGGAACATAATGCCTGTAATATGAAGGAACAGGGACATAATCCCGGTAATATGATGGAACAGGGACATAATGCCTGTAATATGAAGGAACAGGGACATAATGCCTGTAATATGAAGGAACAGGGACATAATGCCTGTAATATGAAGGAACAGGGACGTAATGCCTGTTATATGAAGGAACAGAGAAGTAATGCCGATAATATGAAGGAACAGGGACATAATGCCGGTAAGTTGAGGGAACAGGGACATAATGCCTGTAATATGAAAGTACAAGGAGATAATGCCGGTAAGATGAGGGAACAGGGACGTAATGTAATATTATTAATGTGATAATATTAAGGAGCCGGGACTTAATGCCTGTAATATTAAGAAACAGGGACGTAATGCCGGTAATATGAAGGAATAGAGATTTAATGCCGGTAAGATGAAGGAACAGGCACATAATGCCGGTTCAGATGAGGGAACAGGGACATAATGCCGGTAAGATGAAGGAACAGGGACATAATAATGGAAATATGAAAGAACAAGGACATAATGTCGTTAATATGAAGGAACAGGGACAAAATGCCTGTGATATGAAGGAACAGGGATATAATGCCGGTAATATGAAGGAACAGGGATATAATGCCTCGAAGATGAGGGAACAGGGACATATTACCGGCATTATGTCCCTGTGCCCTCCTACACGGGACATAATGCCAGTAATATGAAGGAAGAGGGACATAATGCCTGTAATATGAAGGAACAGGGACATAATGCCGGTAATATGATGGAACAGGGACATAATGCCTGTAATATGAAGGAACATGGACATAATGCCTCGAAGATGAGGGAACAGGGACATAATGCCTGTAATATGAAGGAACAGGGACATAATGCCTGTAATATGAAGGAACAGGGACATAATGCCTCGAAGATGAGGGAACAGGGACATAATCCTGTAATATGAAGGAACAGGGACATAATGCCTGTAATATGAAGGAACAGGGACATAAAGCCTGTAATATGAAGGGACAGGGACATAATGCCTGTAATATGAAGGAACAGGGACATAATGCCTGTATTATGAAGGAACAGGGACATAATGCCGGTAATATGAAGGAAGAGGCACATAATGCTGGTAAGATGAGGGAACAGGGACATAATGCATGTAATATGAAGGAACAGGGACATAATGCCGGTAATATGAAGGAACAGGGACGTAATGCCGGTAATATGAGGGAACAGGGACATAATGCCTATAATATGAAGGAACAGGAACATAATGCCTGTAATATGAAGGAACAGGGACATAATGCCGGTAATATGATGGAACAGGGACATAATGCCTATAATATGAGGGAACAGGAACATAATGCCTGTAATATGAAGGAACAGGGACATAATGCCGGTAATATGATGGAACAGGGACATAATGCCTGTAATATGAAGGAACAGGGACATAATGCCTGTAATATGAAGGTACAGGGACATAATGCCTGTAATATGAAGGAACAGGAACATAATGCCTGTAATATGAAGGAACAGGGACATAATGCCTGTAATATGAAGGAACAGGAACATAATGCCTGTAATATGAAGGAACAGGGACATAATGCCTGTAATATGAAGGAACAGGGACATAATGCCTGTAATATGAAGGAACAGGGACGTAATGCCTGTTATATGAAGGAACAGAGAAGTAATGCCGATAATATGAAGGAACAGGGACATAATGCCGGTAAGTTGAGGGAACAGGGACATAATGCCTGTAATATGAAAGTACAAGGAGATAATGCCGGTAAGATGAGGGAACAGGGACGTAATGTAATATTATTAATGTGATAATATTAAGGAGCCGGGACTTAATGCCTGTAATATTAAGAAACAGGGACGTAATGCCGGTAATATGAAGGAATAGAGATTTAATGCCGGTAAGATGAAGGAACAGGCACATAATGCCGGTTCAGATGAGGGAACAGGGACATAATGCCGGTAAGATGAAGGAACAGGGACATAATAATGGAAATATGAAAGAACAAGGACATAATGTCGTTAATATGAAGGAACAGGGACAAAATGCCTGTGATATGAAGGAACAGGGATATAATGCCGGTAATATGAAGGAACAGGGATATAATGCCTCGAAGATGAGGGAACAGGGACATATTACCGGCATTATGTCCCTGTGCCCTCCTACACGGGACATAATGCCAGTAATATGAAGGAAGAGGGACATAATGCCTGTAATATGAAGGAACAGGGACATAATGCCGGTAATATGATGGAACAGGGACATAATGCCTGTAATATGAAGGAACATGGACATAATGCCTCGAAGATGAGGGAACAGGGACATAATGCCTGTAATATGAAGGAACAGGGACATAATGCCTGTAATATGAAGGAACAGGGACATAATGCCTCGAAGATGAGGGAACAGGGACATAATCCTGTAATATGAAGGAACAGGGACATAATGCCTGTAATATGAAGGAACAGGGACATAAAGCCTGTAATATGAAGGGACAGGGACATAATGCCTGTAATATGAAGGAACAGGGACATAATGCCTGTATTATGAAGGAACAGGGACATAATGCCGGTAATATGAAGGAAGAGGCACATAATGCTGGTAAGATGAGGGAACAGGGACATAATGCATGTAATATGAAGGAACAGGGACATAATGCCGGTAATATGAAGGAACAGGGACGTAATGCCGGTAATATGAGGGAACAGGGACATAATGCCTATAATATGAAGGAACAGGAACATAATGCCTGTAATATGAAGGAACAGGGACATAATGCCGGTAATATGATGGAACAGGGACATAATGCCTATAATATGAGGGAACAGGAACATAATGCCTGTAATATGAAGGAACAGGGACATAATGCCGGTAATATGATGGAACAGGGACATAATGCCTGTAATATGAAGGAACAGGGACATAATGCCTGTAATATGAAGGTACAGGGACATAATGCCTGTAATATGAAGGAACAGGGACGTAATGCCGGTAATATGAAGGAACAGGGAAGTAATGCCGATAATATGAAGGAACAGGGACATAATGCCGGTAAGTTGAGGGAACAGGGACATAATGCCGGTAATATGAAAGTACAAGGAGATAATGTCGGTAAGATGAAGGAACAGGGACATAATGCCGGTAAGATGAGGGAACAGGGACAAAATGCCGGTAAGATGAGGGAACAGGAACGTAATGCCGATAATATGAAGGAGCCGGGACGTAATGCCGGTAATATGAAGAAACAGGGACGTAATGCCGGTAATATGGAGGAATAGAGATATAATGCCGGTAAGATTAAGGAACAGGCACATAATGCCGGTTCAGATGAGGGAACAGGGACATAATGCCGGTAAGATGAAGGAACAGGGACATAATTCCTGTAATATGAAGGAACATGGACATAATGCCTGTAATATGAAGGTACAGGGACATAATGCCTGTCATATGAAGGAACAGGGACGTAATGCCTGTTATATGAATGAAAAGGGAGGTAATGCCGATAATATGAAGGAACAGGGACATAATGCCGGTAAGTTGAGGGAACAGGGACATAATGCCGGTAATATGAAAGAACAAGGACATAATGTCGGTAAGATGAAGGAACAGGGACGTGATGCCGATAATATGAAGGAACAAGGACATAATACCGGTTCAGATGAGGGAACAGGGACATAATGCCGGTAATATGAAAGAACAAGGACATGATGCCGGTAATATGAAGGAACAGGGACAAAATGCCTGTAATATGAAGGAACAGGGACATAATGTTGGTAATATGAAGGAACAGGGACATAATGCCAGTAAGATGAGGGAACAGGGACATATTGCCGGTAAGATGAGGGAACAGGGACAAAATGCCAATAAGATGAGGGAACAGGGACGTAATTCCGGTAATATGAATTAACAGGGACGTAATGCCGATAATATGAAGGAACAGGGACATAATGCTGGTAAGATGAAGGGACAGGCACATAATGCCGGTTCAGATGATGGAACAGGGACATAATGCCTGGTAGATGAGGGAACAGGGACATAAAGCCTGTAATATGAAGGAACAGGGACATAAAGCCGGTAATATGAAGGAACAGGGACATAATGCCTCGAAGATGAGGGAACAGGGACATAATGCCTGTAATATGAAGGAACAGGGACATAATGCCTGTAATATGAAGGAACAGGGACATAAAGCCTGTAATATAAAGGAACAGGGACATAATGCCTGTAATATGAAGGAACAGGGACATAATGCCGGTAATATGAAGGAAGAGGCACGTAATGCTGGTAAGATGAGGGAACAGGGACATAATGCATGTAATATTAAGGAACAGGGACATAATGCCGGTAATATGAAGGAACAGGGACATAATGATGGTAATATAAAGGCACAGGAACATAATGCCTGTAATATGAAGGAACAGGGACGTAATGCCGGTAATATAAGGGAACAGGGACATAATGCCTATAATATGAGGGAACAGGAACATAATGCCTGTAATATGAAGGAACAGGGACATAATGCCGGTAATATGATGGAACAGGGACATAATGCCTGTAATATGAAGGAACAGGGACATAATGCCAGTAATATGAAGGTACAGGGACATAATGCCTGTCATATGAAGGAACAGGGACGTAATGCCTGTTATATGAATGAACAGGGACATGATGCCTGTAATATGAAGGAACAGGGACGTAATGCCGGTAATATGAAGGAACAGGGACATAATGCCGGTAAGTTGAGGGAACAGGGACATAATGCCGGTAATATGAAAGTACAAGGAGATAATGTCGGTAAGATGAAGGAACAGGGACATAATGCCGGTAAGATGAGGGAACAGGGACAAAATGCCGGTAAGATGAGGGAACAGGGACGTAATGCCGATAATATGAAGGAGCCGGGACGTAATGCCGGTAATATGAAGAAACAGGGACGTAATGCCGGTAATATGAAGGAATAGAGATATAATGCCGGTAAGATTAAGGAACAGGCACATAATGCCGGTTCAGATGAGGGAACAGGGACATAATGCCTGTAATATGAAGGAACAGGGACATAATGCCTGTAATATGAAGGAACAGGGACATAATGCCGGTAAGATGAAGGAACAGGGACATAATGCCTGTAATATGAAGGAACATGGACATAATGCCTGTAATATGAAGGAACAGGGACGTAATGCCGGTAATATGAAGGAAGATGGACATAATGCCGGTAAGTTGAGGGAACAGGGACATAATGCCGGTAATATGAAAGAACAAGGACATAATGTCGGTAAGATGAAGGAACATGGACATAATGCCTGTAATATGAAGGAACAAGGACATAATGCCGGTAATATGCAGGAACTGGGACATAATTCCGGTAATATGAAAGAACAGGGACATAATGCCTGTAATATGAAGGAACAGAGACATAATGCCTGTAATATGAAGGAATAGGGACGTAATACCGGTAATATGAAGGAACAAGGACATAATGCCGGTAATATGAAGGAACAGGGACATAATGCCGGTAATATGAAAGAACAGGGACATAATGCCGGTAATATGAAGGAACAGGGACATAATGCCTGTAATATGAAGGAATAGGTACGTAATGCCGGTAATATGAAGGAACAAGGACATAATGCAGGTAATATGAAGGAACAGGGACATAATCCCGGTAATATGAAGCAACAGGGACATAATGCCTGGAAGATTAGGGAACAGGGATATAATGCCAGTAATATGAAGGAACAGGGACATAATGCCGGTAATATGAAAGAACAGGGACATAATGCCGGTAATATGAAGGAACAGGGACATAATGCCTGTAATATGAAGGAATAGGGACGTAATGCCGGTAATATGAAGGAACAAGGACATAATGCAGGTAATATGAAGGAACAGGGACATAATCCCGGTAATATGAAGCAACAGGGACATAATGCCTGGAAGATGAGGGAACAGGGATATAATGCCAGTAATATGAAGGAACAGGGACATAATGCCGGTAATATGAAAGAACAGGGACATAATGCCGGTAATATGAAGGAACAGGGACATAATGCCTGTAATATGAAGGAATAGGGACGTAATGCCGGTAATATGAAGGAACAAGGACATAATGCAGGTAATATGAAGGAACAGGGACATAATCCCGGTAATATGAAGCAACAGGGACATAATGCCTGGAAGATGAGGGAACAGGGATATAATGCCAGTAATATGAGGAAACAGGGTCATAATGCCGGTCACATGAGAGGACAGGGACATAATGCCGGTAATATGAGGGAACAGGAACATAATGCCGGTCACATGAGAGGACAGGGACATAATGCCGGTAATATGAGGGAACAGGAACATAATGCCGGTCACATGAGAGGACAAGGACATAATGCCGGTAATATGAGGGAACAGGAACATTATGCCGGTCACATGAGAGGACAGGGACATAATGCCGGTAATTCGGGAACGATACGGATGTAATAAAGACGTGTTACATGTTTGTACGTCCCCACCTTTATACTGGAGATTGGTAGCAGACGTTGGAATTGTGTGTTTCACTGTATCGTTGGATGGAGAAGAATCAGCCCGTGCAGGCCGCAGATAACAAGCCCCTAATGCAGCAGCAGCTCTGCGCTATCACACCCGGGAATGTCCCCCCATATCCTGCAGCATGAAGGAGCGGCTGCACGGACTGAACGACTCTTCCAGACATGGGAGACCAGCGGGAATAAAGACATGCGCACGAATAAGCACAAGATGGAGGCGGCAGCTCTGTTGTATACTTGGTGGGGGCTCTTAGAAGAGCCTTTGGGTTCTTACTGCAGGGACGGGGCACATTACTTGGAGCCTAATGAGAAGAATCCGCCGCTGCTGCTTTATTCCTGCTCCATTCGAGTTCAGGCGGGAGATGTTCCTATTGGTAGAGACAGAGGAGGGGCGTGGTGTTATCTGCGAGTCTATAGAAATATTCTACTTCCTCATTGGCTACAGTGTCTGGCGTTTAATACAAGTTTTAGATGCGGCCAATCAGAGAAGAAGCCCTCTACTCCATCCGGGTATAAGAAGTGACGGTCGGAGCACAACCGTTAGATCTGATCAGATAATAGAGATGTCTGGAAGAGGAAAGCAAGGAGGCAAAGTGCGGGCTAAAGCCAAGACCCGCTCATCCCGGGCCGGACTTCAGTTCCCTGTCGGTCGTGTGCACAGACTTCTCCGCAAGGGCAACTACGCTCATTGGGTCGGCGCCGGCGCTCCGGTATACATGGCAGCTGTGCTTGAATATCTGACCGCTGAAGTCCTGGAACTGGCCGGAAATGCCGCCCGGGACAACAAGAAGACTCGAATCATCCCCCGTCACCTGCAGCTGGCCGTGCGCAATGACGAGGAGCTCAACAAACTGCTGGGTGGTGTGACCATCGCTCAGGGAGGCGTCCTGCCCAACATCCAGGCCGTTCTTCTGCCCAAGAAGACCGAGAGCAGCAAAAGTGCCAAGAGCAAGTGAGCGCCGCTTATCCACATTTAACCACAAAGGCTCTTTTAAAGGGAATGTGTTGCCAGCAAAACATGTATTTTTTTTTTTAGTTAAACATTTAGTGTGTAGGTGATTAAACATTGTTCAAATTTTTTTTTATTTTTTTCACGAGTCAGGAAATATTATAAATTAGATTCGAATTTATAATATTTCCCAGCACTGGTCACTAGATGGAGCTATTCCCAAAATTGCAGGATTGCATGTGGTAAAGCAACCACATTGCTTTTTGCTGCAAAATTGGGGAAAAAAGCACTCGCTCTAGTGAGCTCTGAGAATCCCCCCCTCCTTTATCCTGGCTAGTGCCGGGATAAACGAGGGGATTGAACGGTCTAACCTCCTACACTGTGTGTCACCATTTTTTTAGCTAACACACAGTGTAGTAGGTTTACATACAGTAGTAAACACACACAAACACGAACATACATAGAAATCTCTTACCTGCTCCTGCCGCGGCGGCTCCCTCCGGCCCGTCCGCTGCCGCTGGTCCAAGTGCACAAGTCCGGAAGCCGCGACCGAAAGTAGTAATCTTACTGTCCGGCCGCGACTTCCGGTCCACAGGAAAATGGCGCCGGACGGCGCGCATTTCAAATTGGACTGTGTGGGAGCGGCGCATGCGCCGTTCCCACACAGACGGCGTACACAGAAGTGGATGGGACGGGCCCCGTTCGCAGTCCCTATGGGACTGTGGCTGCCGTATTCCATGTCTGTATGTGTCGTTAATCGACACATACAGAAATGGAAAAAAAAATGGCAGCCCCCATAGGGAAGAAAAAGTGAAAAAATAGAAAAAAGTAACACACAAACACACAAATAAATAAAAACGTTTTTAATAAAACACTAACATAAAACTGACATGAAAAAAAAAAATTTTGGTGACACTGTTCCTAAGAGCCGCCCACATGGTCCTTAGAACAGAGCTCTCACCGTTGATCACCGATATGTAAACGTTCTGCGCCAGATAAGTGGCTCTGATTGTACAGAGAACTAGCCAGCAGGAGGGGGCGACAACCTCCATTATGAGTTCATATACCGCTAGTTTTCACATTGAAGAGGAAGCCGTAGGGTTGGTGGGTGTAGAACTGCTGCATTACTTATGACCTACACATTCACTACTGCCTCGTGCAGATGGTGGCGCTGTCCTCATTGGTGCACTAACTATACTGTACAGGACACATTAATAGTACAACTACTCCAGTGATTCATGTTCATGATCTACAACCCGCCCCCGACTACATAGTGTCTTAAATTATATCTTCCAGTCTCAAGAGCTTTGTCACAATTCGGTCCCCCTGGAGTATAACCACCATCATCCCAGGTGTTTAGACGAAGATTCCATCCCCGCGTCATGTACCGATAAGAGCAGTTCCTAAACTACAAAGGAGAAGTCCTACGAGGGGTCTGCGGCAATGCTTTATATACACAGGAGACGCTATAAGGGTAACAAAGCATTCCTCTCAAGGACTCTTATTGCTTCTAATTCTGCCCTGGTGTACACCACCAACTAAATGTGAACAAATGAAAAAGGGAGGGGAAGAGAAGGGCAAGAAGCGCACGGATCAAAGGATCTCTTGTATTAAGAAAAATTATAGATCAATAAAACAACGAGCTTAGAGAGGTATATTCTACCTAACAGGGAAGGGGTGAACGGTCCCTATGTAGAGAACACCCCATTTAATGAACAAATCCCATTCAGCATTGTGACTTATCGTAGATGAAGGGGAATAAAAGGGAAAGGTACATAAATCAAATATCAAAAGTGGGGGCAGAAAGGGGACACACTGGGCTGTAATGTTTGTCTCCCTCAAGTACTGCACTATTGGAGCTCTGATATTAGATTTTACTCCTGAATAGAGCTGCATCAATTTGTCCTTTTCATTCTCTGAATGCGTCTCACTAAATGTTACTCTGCAGCAACTTCATGCGTTAGTGGGATGAGGTGAGTCCTAAGTATAGACAACGCACAGTGTTAGTACGAAGTAGAAATAGGTGCATTCTGTTTAATTTCACACGGAGTATTTTGGGGGAGGAATATCTGCCTCAAAGTTCCAAACTGAATTTTGAGGCAGATATTCCTCCCCCAAAATACTCCGTGTGAACAGCAATTATCACGCCGTTTTTCGCCCGCGGCCATTGAGCGCCGCGGGCATAAAACACGCTTTCTCCTGCCTCCCATTGAAGTCAATGGGAGGTCGGAGGCGGAAGCGCCCGAAGATAGGGCATGTCGCTTCTTTTTCCAGCGAGGCAGTTTTACTGCTCGCGGGAAAAAGACGCCGACGCCTCCCATTGAAATCAATGGGAGGCGTTCTCGGGCCGTTTCTGCCGAGTTTTGCGACGCGGTTTCCGCGTCAAAAAACTCGGCAAGAGACCCTGTGTGAAGGGTTTTGCTCTTGAAAAATGCCGTATCAGCTGCATCAGTTTGTCCTTTTTCATTCATTGAAAGCGTCTCACTAAATATTGCTCTGCAAGAAACTGCACGCGTTACTGTAATAAAGTGAGTCCTATATAGGGACAGCAGACAGATTCATTATTACTACTAGAGGTTAACAGATTTATTACCAGCAGCCTTATTAATCCCAGCCGTCCGGCAGAATGAGATACGAAGCAATACGAGCCGATACGTGTGTCAAAGTTGGTCCCAGTAACAGATTTATTGTTTGTTGTAAGAATCTCGTAACATTAGTAGCAGTGACAGCAGCTAAGAAAACACTGGCCCTCTCTCCAAGGATTGCGGAAAGCACGTTGCCCAGCAGCAAGCTGGACGCCGAAGCAGCAACACCGCAAGTCAGCTGTTTGATCCACTGCTCGTGCGGATATTCAGCGGTGAGTTTCTGCCACTCGTGTACATGCAGGCATCGGCACAAACGGCGTCCGGCAGCGCCGCTACGAGGATGTGTTTTCCTGCCGGAGGATCACTCGGCAGCAAGTATAGCACTAAGGCACTCTTTCCCTTCAGATTAACATTCCCTGGTCTAAGACGGAATTCAGTCAGCTGCTTCTAGGACGCTATTAGGGGACACACTGCAGTCCACATATCCGGCACCTCACTGGAAGACGGACGTGATACTGAAGCCCCTACCCCCGTATATATAGAAGTAGACGGTCGCTGCTCAGATTATACACGAGCGGTCACCAGCAGACATCATAGCTGATCTATAGAGGATGTGGCGGCTCTGAGAAGAGCCTTTGTGTTGTGTAAGATGGAGCAGAGCAGGAGCGGAATTAACCTCCGAAGCCGTAGAGAGTGCGGCCCTGGCGTTTGAGCGCGTACACCACGTCCATAGCGGTGACGGTCTTCCTCTTAGCGTGCTCGGTGTAGGTGACGGCGTCACGGATGACGTTCTCCAGGAAAACTTTCAGGACGCCGCGAGTCTCTTCATATATGAGACCGGAGATGCGTTTGACGCCTCCCCTGCGAGCTAGACGGCGGATTGCAGGCTTGGTGATGCCCTGGATGTTATCACGGAGCACCTTCCTGTGACGCTTGGCACCGCCCTTTCCGAGTCCTTTTCCTCCTTTACCACGACCAGACATCCTGTAAGCTGGCGCTAAAGAGAACTATTGTACCGACAACCGCGGGGTGCGTCTTTATATAGACCTTGTGTGGACCAGAGGGAGAACTGTAAGACATGTCACTTCCGGGGGGGCGTGTCTCTCAGCAAATTCACATTACCAATCCCTCCTGCTGATTGGCTTAACTCAGATTTTGAATTTCACGCTCATTTTACAATACCGGCCGCTCTTTTCCCGCTTCTAGCGCGACTGCTGTGTAATCTCTATCTGCCCCAAATCTAAAGAGTAATGTTAAGGGAAACAAGCGTGACGTCTTGGATTAGTATGGCGGCCGCTCTTCATCTGCCGTCAGGTTCAGGATTTGTGTGCACGCAGTTCACCCCTCAGGCCACCAGCACCACAACGGTTTTATAAAATGAATAGGGAGGAGAGGACTCGGGCAGTGGTAATAGGTTTAGATCTCTGATTTACAACGGTGACCAGGACTACACCCGATGATCATGACCTCACAGAAGAGTATAATTCCCCTGCGCTTGTGTTCACACCGGGCGGAGGATACCTGCTCCCCCACCCTACACGCTGCGCCTGGTTTGCCTTTACAAGGAGTAGGGAACAAGGACACCGCACACACTGGTCAGTGGTGGATCATAACGGCGTCATTCCTAGCAGCAGCAGCGGCGATTATTATAGGAAAAGCGATGTCCGGTCATCAGTGAGGAGTGGGGCGGGTTATCGCTACGATACAGCCGGAGAGTGAGGTGATGAATACAGCGCAGACATCTGGCATAACACATGACAGGACCTATGAAAGGGATAACGTGAGTGCTAGAGACGGGGACTGGTTATAGTGTAAATGGCGCTAACTAAACTCTGAAAGGGTTAACATAGCATCTCCACATATTAATAGCAGAGCACCGAGAAACCAGCGTCCCGGTATAATAACGGAGGAAAAGGATTCAGCTCGTTTGAGGGAGGATTTGGTGGCTCTGAAAAGAGCCTTTGTGTTGTAGTCGGTGCCGGGTTCAGACCTAAGCCCTCTCCCCACGGATCCTGCGGGCCAGTTGAATGTCTTTGGGCATGATGGTGACCCTCTTGGCATGGATGGCGCACAGGTTGGTATCCTCAAACAGTCCGACCAGATAAGCCTCGCTGGCCTCCTGCAGAGCCATGACTGCGGAGCTCTGGAAGCGCAGATCGGTCTTGAAGTCCTGAGCGATCTCTCGCACCAGGCGCTGGAAGGGCAGCTTACGAATAAGAAGCTCGGTGGACTTCTGGTAGCGGCGGATTTCACGGAGAGCGACTGTGCCCGGGCGGTAACGATGAGGCTTCTTTACTCCGCCGGTAGCGGGAGCGCTCTTCCGTGCAGCTTTAGTAGCCAGCTGCTTGCGGGGCGCTTTCCCGCCGGTGGATTTACGCGCAGTTTGCTTTGTTCTGGCCATAGCTCTACAAAAACGTGCACACTTGTAGACTGATACGAAAGAGGACAGAGCAGAGAATTTATACACTTGAGCGTGTCCTCATTGGTCCATGAAAGGCACACCCCTACATTCTATTGGCTTGTTCATAAAAATTAAGCGCCCGACAAAGCAAATGTGATATTCGCGACCAATCACCGCTCCGAAGAGGCGGATACCGGTTTACATGTCGTCCACACGCAGCTTTTACAGCAGGGGTCATTTCTCCTGCTCTCTGCAAAATAGTTGTCATCAGTAACAGCTCACTGTATTTCCATGTCCGCAGATCACGTACACAGCGTTATATAAGAGACTACTTCCTCATCATCCGCCGCTGCAGTGGTTTTATAGATCACACAAAGGGACAATCCCCCACCCCATCCTTACACAGGACACTGTGCCCCGCATCCAGAGGCAGCGTATAAGGGTCACCATCCACCACGTGCAATGATGAGCAGGGGACATTGTGCTCTATTTACACCGGAGAGTGTAAACCATCGGCCTCCTTCACGTGGATCCTGAGCTGTAAGCTACAAGTCTATTGCTGCCCCGGTCCTTATTCACACATTACACGTGGTGGGCTGTGACCTGATAAACTCTGCCTGGATGTTACACCATAGTGACGGGACGGACACTGTGGAGGTCCGGATACAGCAGCTATGGCGTCCAGCGCAATGACCAGAAATGACACTTGTCATAAGAGTAACAGGGACATGAAGCTCCTCCGTGCACACGCGATGATGGTGCCTCCTTTATCTCAGGATCGCGCTGCTGTCTGTACCGGAGGAAATAGCGGCCAGTGATCATACAGATCTGCCGGGGAGAAGGTGGTGGCTCTGAAAAGAGCCTTTGTGGTACAAGAAACTGGCGTCTCTCGCTTATTTCTTCGCTACGGTCTTCCTGGATTTAGACGCTTTCTTAGCCGGACTTTTGGCAGCTTTGGGCGCTTTCTTTGCCGGACTCTTGGCAGCTTTCTTTGCCGGACTCTTGGCAGCTTTGGGCGCTTTCTTTGCCGGACTCTTGGCAGCTTTCTTAGCCGGACTCTTGGTAGCTTTGGGCGCTTTCTTAGCCGGACTCTTGGCAGCTTTGGGCTTGGCCGCCTTCTTTGCTGGGCTCTTTGTTATTTTCTTAGGGGCAGGTTTTGGCTTCTTGGGGCTCTTCGCCACCTTCTTGGCAGCGGCAGGCCTCTTGGCCTTTGTCAGGCTCTTGGCCGGAGTCTTCTTCGGGGATTTGGCAGCAGCCGCCAGCTTCTTGACCGCTTTGTCCTTAGTCTCCAGCTGCTTCTTGTTGAGCTTGAAGGAGCCGGAGGCGCCGCTGCCTTTCACCTGGAGCAGGGTTTCCTTGGTCACCAGAGTTTTGAGCGCCATCTTCAGGCGGCTGTTTTTCTTGTCTACATCGTATCCTCCAGCAGCCAGAGCCTTCTTCAGGGCGGCCAGAGACACCCCACTGCGCTCTTTGGAAGCGGACACGGCTTTCACAATGAGCTCGGACACGCTGGGACCGGAGGGTTTTTTTATTTTCTTGGCGCCCCCTGCTGCAGTTTTTTTCGGCTGCTTTTTGGATTTGGCGGCAGGCTCGGTGAGAGGGACAGCGGCGGCTGGTGCGGTCTCTGCCATCGTATAACACAGGACTACACTAAAACAATAATCCTGCGAGGGAAACACTGAGGACGGAGCTGGGGCCTCTTATATGTACAGCGGCTGCTCGGTGATTGGCTGCGATTGTCCTGAGCGTCTATTGGCTGACACTGATCACATGTCCTCCCTTTCCTCATCTGACAGGAGTGAAGCTCCGCTTTCCCCTTGTGCTTCCCTGCCCGGGATAAGAGCCCTTTACCGACTAGAAGCGGCCAGGGGAGCGGGCACTCTACGTGACTTCCCCCTCCCTGACATTCCCCCTACTCATTTCTAGCCTTCATTGGCAGAGATGCTGGGAAGGAGCCGGGAGGAGGCCCCGGGATCTCTGCCATAGTCCTGCCGATCTGCACATCGCTGTGATCGGACAAGATAAATGTGTTTGCGGGAGCTCGTTCCCTGTATTCCCGGCACTTGTCATTATCACAGGGTTCTTTACCACAATGTCTAACGTGTGGGAAGCTGATTGTCCGATGCAGGGGCGACCTGGAGCTGCAGAGAGCCCAGAAGGGTAACCCGGCACAGACAAGATGTCGGAGTGTCTTCCGCCTGGTCTTACTGTAAGTTGGCCCAGAGGAGACACCAGAAACTGCTCCACCTGTGTTACAATAACCCAGCACAGAGGAAACACCAGAGTTTGCTCTACTTATGTTACAATAACTCGTCACAGGCAGGACACCAGCGTCTGCTCCACCTGTATTACAATTTCCCAGCACAGAAAAGACACAAGTCTGCTCCTCCTTTACTAAAATAACCTGACACAGGCCAGACTCCAGAACCTGCTCCTCCAGCAGTACATTACCCGGACACAGACAGGACACTAGAGGCTTCTCCACCTGTATAACAATAACATGGCACAGAGGAGGGAACAGACACTGTGTGTTCCTCTCGTGCTACATTAAGCCGGCAAAAGACAAGACACCGTAGTCTGCTCCATCTTTATTACAATAATCCTGTAACCCAGCAAAGAAAAAAAAAAAAAAAACATCTGTGCCTGCTTCACCTGCTTAACCAGGACAGACCAGACACCAGAGTCTTATTTACCTGTATTACAATAACCCAGCACAGACAGGACACCACAGAGTGCTCCTCCTGTATTACAATAACCCAGCACAGACAGGACACCAGAGTGCTCCTCCTGTATTACAATAACCCAGCACAGACAGGACACCAGAGTGCTCCTCCTGTATTACAATAACCCAGCACAGACAGGACACCAGAGGTTACTTCTCCAGTAGTACAATAACCCGGCACAGACCATAAACTATAGTCTGCTCCACCTGTATTACAATAACCAGGAACAGACAAGCAACTATAGTATACTTCACCTGTAATACAATAACCCGGCACAGACAAGAAGCTATAGTCTGCTCCACCTGTATTATAATAATCCGGAAAAGACAAGCAACTATAGTTTGCTTCACCTGTAATACAATAACCCGGCACAGAATAGACACCAGAGTCTACTTCACCTGTATTCATAAAACCCAGCACATACGTATTGATGTAATACAGATGGAACAGATTCTAGTGTACTGTAACAGACAAGACATTAGAGTACGCTCCACCTGTATTACAAGAAACCAAGTCCCAGCACATGCAGTACGCTAGAATCTGCTCCACCTGTATTACAATAACCCAGCACAGGAAAGAAACCAGAGACTGCTCCTTAAGTAATAGAATGACCAGGCACATACAAGACACTATAGTCTGCTCCACCTGTATTCAAGGAGGGTACTGGGACATAATGCCGGTAATATAATGTCTGTAATATGAGAGAACAGGGACATAAAGCCGGTAATATGAAGGAACAGGGATATAATGCCTGTATGATGAGGAAACAGGGACATGTCCCTGTTCCTTCATATTACCGGCTTTATGTCCCTGTTCCCTCATATTACAGGCATTATGTCCTTGTTCCATCATATTACCGGCATTATGTCCCTGTTACTTCCTATTACAGGCATTATGTCCCTGTTCCTTCATATTACCGGCATAATGCGCCTGTTCCCTCATATTACAGGCATTATGTCCCTGATCCCTCATATTACAGGCTTCATGTCCCTGTTCCTTCATATTACAGGCATTATGTCCCTGTTCCCTTATCTTCGAGTCATTATGTCCCTGTTCCTTCATATTACAGGCATTTTGTCCCTGTTCCTTCATATTACAGGCTTTATGTCCCTGTTCCTTCATATTACAGGCTTTATGTCCCTGTTCCCTCATATTACAGGCTTTATGTCCCTGTTCCCTCATCTACCAGGCATTATGTCCCTGTTCCTTCATATTACCGGCATTACGTCCCTGTTCCCTCATCTTACCGGCATTTTGTCCCTGTTCCCACATCTTACTAACATTATGTCCCAGTTCATTCATATTACAGGCATTTTGTCCCTGTTCCTTCATATTACCGGCATTATGTCCTTGTTCCTTGATATTACAGGCATTATGTCCCTGTTCCTTCATCTTACCGGCATTATGTCCCTGTTCCCTCATCTGAACCGGCATTATGTGCCTGTTCCTTCATCTAATATCTCTATTCCTTCATATTATCGGCAAAACGTCCCGGCTCCTTCATATTATCGGCATTACGTCCCTGTTCCCTCATCTTACCGGCATTATGTACCTGTCCCTTCATCTTACCGACATAATGTCCTTGTTCTTTCATATTACCGGCATTATGTGCCTGTCCCTTCATTTTAGCGGCATTATGTCCCTGTTCCTTCATATTACCGGCATTACGTCCCTGTTCCCTCATCTTACCGGCATTTTGTCCCTGTTCCCATATCTTACCGGCAATATGTCCCTGTTCCCTCATCTTACTGGTTTATGTCCCTGTTCCTTCGTATTACCGTTATTATTTCCCTGTTCCTTCATATTACCAACATTATGTCCTTGTTCTTTCATTTTAGCGGCATTATGTGCCTGTCCCTTCATTTTAGCGGCATTATGTCCCTGTTCCTTCATATTACCGGCATTACGTCCCTGTTCCCTCATCTTACCGGCATTTTGTCCCTGTTCCCACATCTTACCGGCAATATGTCCCTGTTCCCTCATCTTACTGGTTTATGTCCCTGTTCCTTCGTATTACCGTTATTATTTCCCTGTTCCTTCATATTACCAACATTATGTCCCAGTTCATTCATATTACAGCCATTTTGTCCCTGTTCCTTCATATTACCGGCATTATGTGCCTGTTCCTTCATCTTACCGGCATTATATCTCTATTCCTTCATATTATTGGCATTACGTCCCTGTTCCTTCATATTACCGGCATTACGACCCTGTTTCTGCATATTACCGGCATTACGCCCCGGCTCCTTTATATTATCGGCATTATGTCCCTGTTCCATCATATTACCGGCATTACGTCCCTGTTCCTACATATTACAGGCATTATTTGCCTGTTCCTTCATTTTACAGGCATTACCTCCCTGTTCCTTCATATTACAGGCATTATGTCCCTGTTCCTTCATATTACAGGTATTATGTGCCTGTTCCTTCTTATTACCGGCATTATATCCTTGTTCCTTCATATTACCGCCATTATGTCCCTGTTCCTTCACCCAACTTCATGCGTTCGTGTGATGAAGTGAGTCCTAAGTATAGACAACGAACAGTTTTAGTGTTAGTACGAAGTAGAAATAGGTGCTTTCTGTTTCCTGTCATTATATTGCCAGCAGCTCGATTATACCAGCAGTCTGGCAAAGTGAGATACAAGACAATGCAAGTCGATACTTATGTGGAACTTAGTGCTACAAATTGGTAGTTTGTTTTGAAAATCTCGTAACATTTGTAGCAATGAGAGCAGCTTGGAAAACACGGCCCCTCCAACATTGGTTTTTGCGCTTGAAAAATGCCGTATCAGCTTGTCATTTTTCATTCATTGAAAGCGTCTCATTAAATGTTGCTCTGCAAGAAACTGCACGCGTTACTGTAATAAAGTGAGTCCTATATAGGGACAGCAGACTGATTCATTATTACTACTAGAGGTTAACAGATTTATTGCCAGCAGCCTTATTAATCCCAGCCGTCCGGCAGAATGAGATACGAAGCAATACGAGCCGATACGTGTGTCAAAGTTGGTCCCAGTAACAGATTTATGGTTTGTTGTAAGAATCTCGTAACATTAGTAGCAGTGACAGCAGCTAAGAAAACACTGGCCCTCTCTCCAAGGATTGCGGAAAGCACGTTGCCCAGCAGCAAGCTGGACGCCGAAGAAGCAACACCGCAAGTCAGCTGTTTGATCCACTGCTCGTGCGGATATTCAGCAGTGAGTTTCTGCCACTCCTGTACATGCAGGCATCGGCACAAACGGCGTCCGGCAGCGCCGCTACGAGGATGTGTTTTCCTGCCGGAGGATCACTCAGCAGCAAGTATAGCACTAAGGCACTCTTTCCCTTCAGATTAACATTCCCTGGTCTAAGACGGAATTCAGTCAGCTGCTTCTAGGACGCTATTAGGGGACACACTGCGGTCCACATATCCGGCTCCTCACTGGAAGACCGACGTGATACTGAAGCCCCTACCCCCGTGTATATAGAAGTAGAAGGTCGCTGCTCAGATTATAAACGAGCGGTCACCAGCAGACATCATAGCTGATCTATAGATGATGTGGCGGCTCTGAGAAGAGCCTTTGTGTTGTGTAAGATGGAGCTGAGCAGGAGCGGAATTAACCTCCGAAGCCGTAGAGTGTGCGGCCCTGGCGTTTGAGCGCGTACACCACGTCCATAGCGGTGACGGTCTTCCTCTTAGCGTGCTCGGTGTAGGTGACGGCGTCACGGATGACGTTCTCCAGGAAAACTTTCAGGACGCCGCGTTATTACCGTATTATGTCCCTGTTCTAGCGTGACCAGAGACTGCTCCTCCAATAACCAGGCAATTACAATAACGACTAAACACACTAGAGTTTGCGGCTACAATAACCTTGCACCAAAAAAAAGAAACAACAACGTTTGCTCCACCTGTATTACAATAAACCAGAACAGACGAGCAACTATAGTTTGCTTCAGATGTAATACAATAACCCCGCACAGAATAGACACCAGAGTCTACTTCCATCTGTATTACATCAATACGTATGTGCTGGGTTTTATGAATACAGGTGAACAGATTCTAGTGTACTGTAACAGACAGGACATTAGAGTACGCTCCACCTGTATTACAAGAACCCAAGTCCCAGCACATACAGTACGCTAGAATCTGCTCCACCTGTATTACAATAACCCAGCACAGGAAAGACACCAGCGACTGCTCCTTTCGTAATAGTATGACCAGGCACAGACAAGACACCATAGTCTGCTCCACCTGTATTCAAATTACCCAGCACAGACAAGACACCATAGTCTGCTCCACCTGTATTCAAATTACCCAGCACAGACAAGACACCAGAATGCTCCTATTTTACTACAATGAGCCGGAAAAGACTAGAACTAGAGCAGGGGTCTCAAGCACTCGGCCCGCGGGACACAGAGCCGCTAATACAGGCTCTGCTCCGGGACTCTGTGGAATTCCCTGACATCGCTGTCCATATCTGGACAGTGTTGTCATAGTCTTTCCCAGAGCGGAGTCCCTGGCAGAGCGCTAGTATAAGCTCTACTCCGGGATTCTGTGGAAATCCCTGACATCGCTGTCCATATATGGACAGTGTTGTCATGGTCTTTCCCAGAGCGGAGTCCCTGGCAGAGCGCTAGTATAGGCTCTGCTCTGGGACTCTGTGGAATCCCCTGACATCGCTGTCCACATAAGGACAGTGATGTCAGGAGCACAGCTGGAGTCCCAGGCAGATTGCTAGAATCGACTCTGCTCTGGGACTCCTGCTCTGGGCAAGCCCCTGACATCACTGTCCATATAAGGCACTGTGGCAGCATCTACCGAGGGCACCGTGGCAGCATCTACCGATGGCACCGTGGCAGCATCTACCGAGGGCACCGTGGCAGCATCTAGGGGTGTGTGGCATTATCTACAGAGGGCACTGTGGCAGCATCTTTAGAGGACTCTGTGGCACCATCTTAAAAGGGGCTGCCCAATCATGACATTTGTGTGTCTGCCAAACGCTTAGCGACACTTGATTGCTGAAATGCAGCCCGTCAACTTCTATTTATTCATATATGTGGCCCACTTACCCGGCCGAGTTTGAGACCCCTGAACTGGAGGCTGTTCCACTTGTATTACAATTACTAGACGAGACACTAGAGTCTGCTGCTACTCTTCTACAATAAACCAGCACAGAGAAGACACCAGTCTGCTCCGCCTGTACTACAATAACTTGATAGAGAACACACTTCAGTCTGCATCACCTGTATTACAATTACACGACATACACTCAAGACACCAGAGTCGTCTTCACCTGGACCAATGAGGACGGCGCCACCATCTACACGAGGCAATAGTGAATGTAAAGGTCATGAGTAACGCAGCAGTTCTGCACCCCCCAACCTCCCTACGGCTTCCTCTTCAATGTTTATCCCAGCGGTATATGAACTCATAATGGAGGTTGTCGCCCCCTCCTGCTGGCTAGTGCTCTGTACAATCAGAGCCACTTATCTGGCGCAGAAAGTTTACATATCGGAGATCAGCGGTGAGAGCTCTGTTCTAAGGACCATGTGGGCGGCTCTTAAAAGAGCCTTTGTGGCTAAATGTGGGATAAGCGGCGCTCACTTGCTCTTGGCGCTTTTGCTGCTCTCGGTCTTCTTGGGCAGAAGAACGGCCTGGATGTTGGGCAGGACGCCTCCCTGAGCGATGGTCACACCACCCAGCAGTTTGTTGAGCTCCTCGTCATTGCGCACGGCCAGCTGCAGGTGACGGGGGATGATTCGAGTCTTCTTGTTGTCCCGGGCGGCATTTCCGGCCAGTTCCAGGATCTCAGCGGTCAGATATTCAAGCACAGCTGCCATGTATACCGGAGCGCCGGCGCCGACCCTCTGAGCGTAGTTGCCCTTGCGGAGAAGTCTGTGCACACGACCGACAGGGAACTGAAGTCCTGCCCGGGATGAGCGGGTCTTGGCTTTAGCCCGCACTTTGCCTCCTTGCTTTCCTCTTCCAGACATCTCTATTATCTGATCAAATCTAACGACTGCGCTCCGACCGTCACTTCTTATACCCAGATGGAGCAGAGGGCTTCTTCTCTGATTGGCCGCATCTAAAACTTGTATTCAGCGCCAGACACTGTAGCCAATGAGGAAGTAGAATATTTCTATAGACTCGCAGATAACACCACGCCCCCTCCTCCGTCTCTACCAATAGGAACATCTCCCGCCTGAACTCGAATGGAGCAGAAATAAAGCAGCAGCGGCGGATTCTTCTCATTAGGCTCCAAGTAATGTGCCCCGTCCCTGCAGTAAGAACCCAAAGGCTCTTCTAAGAGCCCCCACCAAGTATACAACAGAGCTGCCGCCTCCATCTTGTGCTTATTCGTGCACATGTCTTTATTCCCGCTGGTCTCCCATGTCTGGAAGAGTCGTTCAGTCCGTGCAGCCGCTCCTTCATGCTGCAGGATATGGGGGGACATTCCCGGGTGTGATAGCGCAGAGCTGTTGCTGCATTAGGGGCTTGTTATCTGCGGGCTGCACGGGCTGATTCTTCTCCATCCAACGATACCGTGAAACGCACAATTCCAACGTCCGCTGCCAATCTCCAGTATAAAGGTGGTGACGTACAAACATGTAACACGTCTTTATTACATCCGTATTGTTCCCGAATTACCGGCATTATGTCCCTGTCCTCTCATGTGACCGGCATTATGTTCCTGTTCCCTCATATTACCGGCATTATGTCCCTGTCCTCTCATGTGACCGGCTTTATGTTCCTGTTCCCTCATATTATCGGCATTATGTCCCTGTCCTCTCATGTGACCGGCATTATGTTCCTGTTCCCTCATATTACCGGCATTATGTCCCTGTCCTCTCATGTGACCGGCATTATGACCCTGTTTCCTCATATTACTTGCATTATGTCCCTGTTCCCTCATCTTCCAGGCATTATGTCCCTGTTGCTTCATATTACCGGGATTATGTCCCTGTTCCCTCCTTTTACCGGCATTATATCCCTGTTCCTTCATATTACCGGCATGGCATCCCTGTTCCTTCATATTACCGGCATTATGTCCCTGTTCCTTCATATTACCGGCATTATGTCCCTGTTCCTTCATATTACCGGCATTATGTCCTTGTTCATATTACAGGCATTATGTCCCTGTTCCTTCATATTACCGCCATTACGTCCCGGCTCCTTCATATTATCGGCATTATGTCCCTGTTCCTTCATATTACAGGTATTATGTCGCTGTTCCTTCATATTATCGGCATTATGTCCCTGTTCCTTCATCTTACAGGCATTATGTCCCTGTTCCTTCATATTAGCGGCATTACGTCCCTGTTCCCTCATCTTACCGGCATTTTGTCCCTGTTCCCACATCTTACCGGCAATATGTCCCTGTTCCCTCATCTTACTGGTTTATGTCCCTGTTCCTTCGTATTACCGGCATTATTTCCCTGTTCCTTCATATTACCAACATTATGTCCCTGTTCCTTCATATTACCGGCATTACGACCCTGTTTCTTCATATTACCGGCATTACGTTCCTGTTCCTTCATATTACCGGCATTATGTCCCTGTTCCTTCATATTACCGGCATTATGTCCTTGTTCCCTCATATTACCGGCATTATGTCCCTGTTCCCTCATATTACCGGCATTATGTCCCTGTTCCTTCATATTACCGGCATTATGTCCCTGTTCCCTTATATTACCGGCATTATGTCCCTGTTCCCTCATATTACCGACATTATTTCCCTGTTCCTTCATATTACCGGCATTACCTCCCTGTACCTTCATATAACAGGCATTACGTCCCTGTTCCTTCATATTACAGGAATTATGTCTCTGTTCCTTCATATTACAGGCATTATGTCCCTGTTCCTTCATATTACAGGCTTTATGTCCTTGTTCCTTCATATTACAGGCATTATGTCCCTATTCCTTCATATTACTGGCATTATGTCCCTGTTCCTTCATATTACAGGCATTATGTCCGTTCCTTCAAATTACATGCATTATTTCCCTGTTCCCTCATCTTACCATCATTTTGTCCCTGTTCCTTCATATTACCGGCATTATGTTCCTGTTCCTTCGTATTACAGGCATTATGTCCCTGTTTCCTCATCTTACCAGCATTATGTGCCTGTGCCTGTTCCTTCTTTTTACCGGCACTATGTCCCTGTTCCCTCATCTTACCAGCATTATGTGCCTGTTCCTTCTTATTACCGGCATTATGTCCTTGTTCCTTCATATTACCACCATTATGTCCCTGTTCCTTCATATTAGCGGCATTACGTCCCTGTTCCCTCATCTTACCGGCATTTTGTCCCTGTTCCCACATCTTACCAGCAATATGTCCCTGTTCCCTCATCTTACTGGTTTATGTCCCTGTTCCTTCGTATTACCGGCATTATTTCCCTGTTCCTTCATATTACCAACATTATGTCCTTGTTCTTTCATATTACCGGCATTATGTGCCTGTCCCTTCATCTTACCGGCATTATGTTCCTGTTCCCACATCTAACCGGCAATATGTCCCTGTTCCTTCATCTTACTGGTTTATGTCCCTGTTCCTTCGTATTACCGTTATTATTTCCCTGTTCCTTCATATTACCAACATTATGTCACAGTTCATTCATATTACCGGCAATATGTCTCTGTTCCTTCATCTTACGGGCATTATATCTCTATTCCTTCATATTATCGGCATTACGTCCCTGTTCCTTCATATTACCGGCATTACGACCCTGTTTCTTCATATTACCGGCATTACGTTCCTGTTCCTTCATATTACCGGCATTATGTCCCTGTTCCCTCATATTACCGGCATTATGTCCCTGTTCCTTCGTATTACCGACATTATCTCCTTGTACTTTCATATTACCGGCATTATGTCCCTGTTCCCTTAACTTACCGGCATTATGTCCCTGTTCCTTCATATTATCGGCATTACTTCCCTGTTCCTTCATATAACAGGCATTACGTCCCTGTTCCTTCATATTACAGGCATTATGTCCCTGTTCCTACATATTACAGGCATTATGTCCCTGTTCCTTCATATTACAGGCATTATGTCCCTGTTCCATCGTATTACCGGCATTATGTCCCTGTTCCTTCATATTACAGGCATTATGTTCCTGTTCCTTCATATTATAGGCATTATGTCCCTGTTCCATCATATTACGGGCATTATGTCCCTGTTCCTTCATATTACAGGCATTATGTTCCTGTTCCTTCATATTATAGGCATTATTTCCTTGTTCCTTCATATTACCGGCATTATGTCCCTGATCCTTCATATTACATGCATTATGTCCCTGTTCCCTCATCTTACCAGCATTATGTGCCTCTTCCTTCATATTACCGGCATTACGTCCCTGTACCTTCATATTACAGGCATTATGTCCCTGTTCCTTCATATTACAGGCATTATGTCCCTGTTCCTTCATATTACCGGCTTTATGTCCTTGTTCCATCATATTACAGGCATTATGTCCCTGTGCCTTTATATTACCATCATTATGTCCCTGTTCCTTCATATTGCCGGCATTATGTCCCTGTTCCTTCATCTTACCAGCATTATGTGCCTCTTCCTTCATATTACCAGCATTATGTCCCTGTTCCTTCGTATTACAGGCATTATGTCCCTGTTCCTTCATATTACAGGCATTATGTCCCTGTTCCTTCATATTACAGGCATTATGTCCCTGTTCCTTCATATTACCGGCTTTATGTCCTTGTTCCATCATGTTACAGGCATTATGTCCCTGTTCCTTCATATTACAGGCATTATGTCCCTGTTCCCTCATCTTCGAGGCTTTATGTCCCTGTTCCTTCATATTACAGGCATTATGTCCCTGTTCCTTCATATTACAGGCATTATGTCCCTGTTCCTTCATATTACAGGCATTATGTCCCTGTTCCTTCATATTACAGGTATTATGTCCCTGTTCCATCATATTACCGGCATTATGTACCTGTTCCTTCATATTACAGGCATTATGTTCCTGTTCCTTCATATTATAGGCATTATGTCCCTGTTCCATCATATTACCGGCATTATGTCCCTGTTCCTTCATATTACAGGCATTATGTTCCTGTTCCTTCATTATTATAGGCATTATTTCCTTGTTCCCTCATATTACCGGCATTATGTCCATGTCCTCTCATATTACCGGCATTACGTCCCTGTGCCTTTATATTACCTTCATTATGTCCCTGTTCCTTCATATTGCCGGCATTATGTCCCTGTTCCTTCATATTACATGCATTATGTCCCTGTTCCCTCATCTTACCAACATTATGTGCCTCTTCCTTCATATTACCGGCATTATGTCCCTGTCCCTTCGTATTACAGGCATTATGTCCCTGTTCCTTCATATTACAGGCATTATGTCCCTGTTCCTTCATATTACAGGCATTATGTCCCTGTTCCTTCATATTACCGGCTTTATGTCCTTGTTCCATCATGTTACAGGCATTATGTCCCTGTTCCTTCATATTACAGGCATTATGTCCCTGTTCCCTCATCTTCGAGGCTTTATGTCCCTGTTCCTTCATATTACAGGCATTATGTCCCTGTTCCTTCATATTACAGGCATTATGTCCCTGTTCCTTCATATTACAGGCATTATGTCCCTGTTCCTTCATATTACAGGCATTATGTCCCTGTTTCCTCATCTTCGAGGCTTTATGTCCCTGTTCCTTCATATTACAGGCATTATGTCCCTGTCCCTTCATATTACAGGCATTATGTCCCTGTTCCTTCATATTACAGGCATTATGTCCCTGTTCCTTCATATTACAGGCATTATGTCCCTGTTCCTTCATATTACAGGCATTATGTCCCTGTTCCTTCATATTACAGGCATTATGTCCCTGTTCCTTCATATTACAGGCATTATGTCCCTGTTCCATCATATGACCGGCATTATGTCCCTGTTCCTTCATATTACAGGCATTATGTTCCTGTTCCTTCATATTACATGCATTATGTCCCTGTTCCCTCATCTTACCAGCATTATGTGCCTCTTCCTTCATATTACCGGCATTATGTCCCTGTTCCTTCATATTACAGGCATTATGTCCCTGTTCCTTCATATTACATGCAATATGTCCCTGTTCCCTCATCTTACCAGCATTATGTGCCTGTTCCTTCATATTACCGACATTATGTCCGTTCCTTCATATTACCGACATTATGTCCGTTCCTTCAAATTACAGGCATTATGTCCCTGTTCCTTCATATTACAGGCATAATGTCCCTGTGCCTTTATATTACCATCATTATGTCCCTGTTCCTTCATATTACCGGCATTATGTCCCTGTTCCTTCATATTACATGCATTATGTCCCTGTTCCCTCATCTTACCAGCATTATGTGCCTCTTCCTTCATATTACCGGCATTATGTCCCTGTTCCTTCATATTACAGGCATTATGTCCCTGTTCCTTCATATTACATGCAATATGTCCCTGTTCCCTCATCTTACCAGCATTATGTGCCTGTTCCTTCATATTACCGACATTATGTCCGTTCCTTCATATTACCGACATTATGTCCGTTCCTTCAAATTACCGGCACTATGTCCCTGTTCCCTCATATTACCAGCATTATGTGCCTGTTCCTTCTTATTACCGGCACAATGTCCCTGTTCCCTCATATTACCGGCATAATGTCCCTGTTCCCTCATATTACTGGCATTATGTCCCCTCTAGTAGGGTACTGGGACATAATGCCGGTAATATAATGTCTGTAATATGAGGGAACAGGGACATAGTGCCGGTAATAAGAAGGAACAGGCACATAATGCTGGTAATATGAGGGAACAGGGACATAGTGCCGGTAATAAGAAGGAACAGGGATATAATGCCTGTAAGATGAGGAAACAGGGACATGTCCCTGTTCCTTCATATTACCGGCTTTGTGTCCCTGTTCCCTCATATTACAGGTATTATGTCCCTGTTCCATCATATTACCGGCATTATGTCCCTGTTCCTTCCTATTACAGGCATTATGTCCCTGTTCCTTCATATTACCGGCATAATGCGCCTGTTCCCTCATATTACAGGCATTATGTCCCTGATCCTTCATATTACAGGCTTCATGTCCCTGTTCCTTCATATTACAGGCATTATGTTCCTGTTCCTTCAAATTATAGGCATTATGTTCCTGTTCCATCATATTACCGGCATTATGTCCCTGTTCCTTCATATTACCGGCATTATGTCCCTGTTCCTTCATATTACCGGCTTTATGTCCTTGTTCCATCATATTACAGGCATTATGTCCCTGTTCCTTCATATTACAGGCATTATGTCCCTGTTCCCTCATCTTCGAGGCATTATTTCCTTGTTCCTTCATATTTCCGGCATTATGTCCATGTCCTCTCATATTACCGGCATTACGTCCTTGTGCCTTTATATTACCATCATTATGTCCCTGTTCCTTCATATTGCCGGCATTATGTCCCTGTTCCTTCATATTACATGCATTATGTCCCTGTTCCCTCATCTTACCAGCATTATGTGCCTCTTCCTTCATATTACCGTCATTATGTCCCTGTTCCTTCGTATTACAGGCATTATGTCCCTGTTCCTTCATATTACAGGCATTATGTCCCTGTTCCTTCATATTACAGGCATTATGTCCCTGTTCCTTCATATTACCGGCTTTATGTCCTTGTTCCATCATATTACAGGCATTATGTCCCTGTTCCTTCATATTACAGGCATTATGTCTCTGTTCCCTGATCTTCGAGGCATTATGTCCCTGTTCCTTCATATTACAAACTTTATGTCCCTGTTCCTTCATATTACAGGCTTTATGTCCCTGTTCCCTCACCTACCAGGCATTATGTCCCTGTTCCTTCATCTGAACCGGCATTATGTGCCTGTCCCTTCATCTTACTGGCATTATATCCCTGTTCCTTCATATTATCGGCATTACGTCCCTGTTCCTTCATATTACCGGCATTACGTCCCTGTTCCTCATCTTATTGGCATTTTGTCCCTGTTCCCTCATCTTACCGGCAATATGTCCCTGTTCCCTCATCTTACTGGCATTATGTCCCTGTTCCTTCGTATTACCGGCATTATTTCCCTGTTCCTTCATATTACCAACATTATGTCCCTGCTCCTTCATATTACAGGCATTATGTCCCTGTTCCTTCATATTACAGGCATTATGTCCCTGTTCCTTCATATTACAGGTATTCTGTCCCTGTTCCATCATTTTACCTGCATTATGTCCCTGTTCCTACATATTACAGGCATTATTTCCCTGATCCTTCATATTACAGGCTTCATGTCCCTGTTCCTTCATATTACAGCCATTATGTCCCTGTTCCCTCATCTTCGAGGCATTATGTCCCTGTTCCTTCATATTACGGTCTTTATGTCCTTGTTCCCTCATATTAAAGGCATTATGTCCCTGTTCCCTCATCTTACCAGCATTATGTGCCTGTTCCTTCTTATTACCGGCACTATGTCCCTGTTCCCTCATATTACCGGCATAATGTCGCTGTTCCCTCATATTACTGGCATTATGTCCCCTCTAGTAGGGTACTGGGACATAATGCCGGTAATATAATGTCTGTAATATGAGGGAACAAGGACATAAAGCCGGTAATATGAAGGAACAGGGATATAATGCCTGTAAGATGAGGAAACAGGGACATGTCCCTGTTCCTTCATATTACCGGCTTTATGTCCCTGTTCCCTCATATTACAGGTATTATGTCCCTGTTCCATCATATTACCGGCATTATGTCCCTGTTCCTTCATATTACCGGCATAATGCGCCTGTTCCCTCATATTACAGGCATTATGTCCCTGATCCTTCATATTACAGGCTTCATGTCCCTGTTTCTTCATATTACAGGCATTATGCCCCTGTTCCCTCATCTTCGAGGCATTATGTCCCTGTTCCTTCATATTACCGGCTTTATGTCCTTGTTCCCTCATATTACAAGCATTATGTCCCTGTTCCTTCATATTACAGGCTTTATGTCCCTGTTCCTTCATCTGAACCGGCATTATGTGCTTGTCCCTTCATCTTACCGGCATTATGTCCCTGTTCCTTCATATTACCGGCATTACGTCCCTGTTCCCTCATCTTACCGGCAATTTGTCCCTGTTCCCACACCTTACCGGCAATATGTCCCTGTTCCCTCATCTTACTGCCATTATGTCCCTGTTCCTTCGTATTACCGACATTATCTCCTTATACTTTCATATTACCGGCATTATGTCCCTGTTCCCTTAACTTACCGGCATTATGTCCCAGTTCCTTCATATTATCTGCATTACTTCCCTGTTCCTTCATATAACAGGCATTACGTCCCTGTTCCTTCATATTACAGGCATTATGTCCCTGTTCCTACATATTACAGGCATTATGTCCCTGTTCCTACATATTACAGGCATCATGTCCCTGTTCCTTCATATTACAGGCATTATGTTCCTGTTCCTTCATATTATAGGCATTATGTCCCTGTTCCATCATATTACGGGCATTATGTCCCTGTTCCTTCATATTACAGGCATTATGTTCCTGTTCCTTCATATTATAGGCATTATTTCCTTGTTCCTTCATATTACCGGCATTATGTCCCTGTTCCTTCATATTACAGGCATTATGTTCCTGTTCCTTCATATTACATGCATTATGTCCCTGTTCCCTCATCTTACCAGCATTATGTGCCTCTTCCTTCATATTACCGGCATTACGTCCCTTTACCTTCATATTACAGGCATTATGTCCCTGTTCCTTCATATTACAGGCATTATGTCCCTGTTCCTTCATATTACCGGCTTTATGTCCTTGTTCCATCATATTACAGGCATTATGTCCCTGTTCCTTCATATTACAGGCATTATGTCCCTGTTCCCTCATCTTCGAGGCATTATGTCCCTGTTCCTTCATATTACAGGCATTATGTCCCTGTTCCTTTATATTACAGGCATTATGTCCCTGTTCCTTCATATTACAGGGATTATGTCCCTGTTCCATCATATTACCGGCATTATGTCCCTGTTCCTTCATATTACAGGCATTATGTTCCTGTTCCTTCATATTATAGGCATTATGTCCCTGTTCCATCATATTACAGGCATTATGTCCCTGTTCCTTCATATTACAGGCATTATTTCCCTGTTCCCTCATCTTCGAGGCATTATGTCCCTGTTCCTTCATATTACAGGCATTATGTCCCTGTTCCTTTATATTACAGGCATTATGTCCCTGTTCCTTCATATTACAGGCATTATGTCCCTGTTCCATCATATTACCGGCATTATGTCCCTGTTCCTTCATATTACAGGCATTATGTCCCTGTTCCATCATATTACCGGCATTATGTCCCTGTTCCATCATATTACAGGCATTATTTCCTTGTTCCTTCATATTACCGGCATTATGTCCATGTCCTCTCATATTACCGGCATTACGTCCCTGTGCCTTTATATTACCATCATTATGTCCCTGTTCTTTCATATTGCCGGCATTATGTCCCTGTTCCTTCATATTACATGCATTATGTCCCTGTTCCCTCATCTTACCAGCATTATGTGCCTCTTCCTTCATATTACCGGCATTATGTCCCTGTTCCTTCGTATTACAGGCAATATGTCCCTGTTCCTTCATATTACCGGCTTTATGTCCTTGTTCCATCATGTTACAGGCATTATGTCCCTGTTCCTTCATATTACAGGCATTATGTCCCTGTTGCCTCATCTTCGAGGCTTTATGTCCCTGTTCCTTCATATTACAGGCATTATGTCCCTGTTCCTTCATATTACAGGCATTATGTCCCTCTTCCTTCATATTACCGGCATTATGTCCCTGTTCCTTCGTATTACAGGCATTATGTCCCTGTTCCTTCATATTACAAGCATTATGTCCCTTCATATTACAGGCATTATGTCCCTGTTCCTTCATATTACCGGCTTTATGTCCTTGTTCCATCATGTTACAGGCATTATGTCCCTGTTCCTTCATATTACAGGCATTATGTCCCTGTTACCTCATCTTCGAGGCTTTATGTCCCTGTTCCTTCATATTACAGGCATTATGTCCCTGTTCCTTCATATTACAGGCATTATGTCCCTGTTCCTTCATATTACAGGCATTATGTCCCTGTTCCATCATATTACCGGCATTATGTCCCTGTTCCTTCATATTACAGGCATTATGTTCCTGTTCCTTCATATTATAGGCATTATGTCCCTGTTCCATCATATTACCGGCATTATGTCCCTGTTCCTTCATATTACCGGCATTATGTCTCTGTTCCTTCATTATTATAGGCATTATTTCCTTGTTCCTTCATATTACCGGCATTATGTCCATGTCCTCTCATATTACCGGTATTACGTCCCTGTGCCTTTATATTACCATCATTATGTCCCTGTTCCTTCATATTACCGGCATTATGTCCCTGTTCCTTCATATTACATGCATTATGTCCCTGTTCCCTCATCTTACCAGCATTATGTGCCTCTTCCTTCATATTACCGGCATTATGTCCCTGTTCCTTCATATTACCGGCATTATGTCCCTGTTCCTTCATATTACAGGCATTATGTCCCTGTTCCTTCATATTACAGGCATTATGTCCCTGTTCTTTCATATTACCGGCTTTATGTCCTTGTTCCATCATATTACAGGCATTATGTCCCTGTTCCTTCATATTACAGGCATTATGTCCCTGTTCCCTCATCTTCGAGGCTTTATGTCCCTGTTCCTTCATATTACAGGCATTATGTCCCTGTTCCTTCATATTACAGGCATTATGTCCCTGTTCCTTCATATTACAGGAATTATGTCCCTGTTCCATCATATTACCGGCATTATGTCCCTGTTCCTTCATATTACAGGCATTATGTTCCTGTTCCTTCATATTATAGGCATTATGTCCCTGTTCCATCATATTACCGGCATTATGTCCCTGTTCCTTCATATTACCGGCATTATGTCCCTGTTCCTTCATATTACCGGCTTTATGTCCTTGTTCCATCATATTACAGGCATTATGTCCCTGTTCCTTCATATTACAGGCATTATGTCCCTGTTCCCTCATCTTCGAGGCATTATTTCCTTGTTCCTTCATATTACCGGCATTATGTCCATATCCTCTCATATTACCGGCATTACGTCCCTGTGCCTTTATATTACCATCATTATGTCGCTGTTCCTTCATATTGCCGGCATTATGTCCCTGTTCCTTCATATTACATGCATTATGTCCCTGTTCCCTCATCTTACCAGCATTATGTGCCTCTTCCTTCATATTACCGGCATTATGTCCCTGTTCCTTCGTATTACAGGCATTATGTCCCTGTTCCTTCATATTACAGGCATTATGTCCCTGTTCCTTCATATTACAGGCATTATGTCCCTGTTCCTTCATATTACCGGCTTTATGTCCTTGTTCCATCATATTACAGGCATTATGTCCCTGTTCCTTCATATTACAGGCATTATGTCTCTGTTCCCTGATCTTCGAGGCATTATGTCCCTGTTCCTTCATATTACAGGCTTTATGTCCCTGTTCCCTCACCTACCAGGCATTATGTCCCTGTTCCTTCATCTGAACCGGCATTATGTGCCTGTCCCTTCATCTTACCGGCATTATATCCCTGTTCCTTCATATTATCGGCATTACGTCCCTGTTCCTTCATATTACCGGCATTACGTCCCTGTCCCTTCATCTTACCGGCATTATATCCCTGTTCCTTCATATTATCGGCATTACGTCCCTGTTCCTTCATATTACCGGCATTACGTCCCTGTTCCTCATCTTATTGGCATTTTGTCCCTGTTCCCTCATCTTACCGGCAATATGTCCCTGTTCCCTCATCTTACTGGCATTATGTCCCTGTTCCTTCGTATTACCGGCATTATTTCCCTGTTCCTTCATATTACCAACATTATGTCCCTGCTCCTTCATATTACAGGCATTATGTCCCTGTTCCTTCATATTACAGGCATTATGTCCCTGTTCCTTCATATTACAGGTATTCTGTCCCTGTTCCATCATATTACCTGCATTATGTCCCTGTTCCTACATATTACAGGCATTATTTCCCTGATCCTTCATATTACAGGCTTCATGTCCCTGTTCCTTCATATTACAGCCATTATGTCCCTGTTCCCCCATCTTCGAGGCATTATGTCCCTGTTCCTTCATATTACGGTCTTTATGTCCTTGTTCCCTCATATTAAAGGCATTATGTCCCTGTTCCCTCATCTTACCAGCATTATGTGCCTGTTCCTTCTTATTACCGGCACTATGTCCCTGTTCCCTCATATTACCGGCATAATGTCCCTGTTCCCTCATATTACTGGCATTATGTCCCCTCTAGTAGGGTACTGGGACATAATGCCGGTAATATAATGTCTGTAATATGAGGGAACAGGGACATAAAGCCGGTAATATGAAGGAACAGGGATATAATGCCTGTAAGATGAGGAAACAGGGACATGTCCCTGTTCCTTCATATTACCGGCTTTATGTCCCTGTTCCCTCATATTACAGGTATTATGTCCCTGTTCCATCATATTACCGGCATTATGTCCCTGTTCCTTCCTATTACTGGCATTATGTCCCTGTTCCTTCATATTACCGGCATAATGCGCCTGTTCCCTCATATTACAGGCATTATGTCCCTGATCCTTCATATTACAGGCTTCATGTCCCTGTTTCTTCATATTACAGGCATTATGCCCCTGTTCCCTCATCTTCGAGGCATTATGTCCCTGTTCCTTCATATTACCGGCTTTATGTCCTTGTTCCGTCATATTACAGGCATTATGTCCCTGTTCCTTGATATTACAGGTTTTATGTCCCTGTTCCTTATGTCCCTGTTCCCTCATCTACCAGGCATTATGTCCCTGTTCCTTCATCTGAACCGGCATTATGTCCCTGTTACTTCCTATTACAGGCATTATGTCCCTGTTCCTTCATATTACCGGCATAATGCGCCTGTTCCCTCATATTACAAGCATTATATCCCTGATCCTTCGTATTACAGGCCTCATGTCCCTTTTCTTTCATATTACAGGCATTATGCCCCTGTTCCCTCATCTTCGAGGCATTATGTCCCTGTTCCTTCATATTACCGGCTTTATGTCCTTGTTCCCTCATATTACAAGCATTATGTCCCTGTTCCTTCATATTACATGCTTTATGTCCATGTTTCCTCATCTACCAGGCATTATGTCCCTGTTCCTTCATCTGAACCGGCATTATGTGCTTGTCCCTTCATCTTACCGGCATTATGTCCCTGTTCCTTCATATTACCGGCATTACGTCCCTGTTCCCTCATCTTACCGGCAATTTGTCCCTGTTCCCTCATCTTACCGGCATTTTGTCCCTGTTCCCACATCTTACCGGCAATATGTCCCTGTTCCCTCATCTTACTGGCATTATGTCCCTGTTCCTTCGTATTACCGACATTATCTCCTTATACTTTCATATTACCGGCATTATGTCCCTGTTCCCTTAACTTACCGGCATTATGTCCCTGTTCCTTCATATTATCTGCATTACTTCCCTGTTCCTTCATATAACAGGCATTACGTCCCTGTTCCTTCATATTACAGGCATTATGTCCCTGTTCCTACATATTACAGGCATTATGTCCCTGTTCCTTCATATTACAGGCATTATGTTCCTGTTCCTTCATATTATAGGCATTATGTCCCTGTTCCATCATATTACGGGCATTATGTCCCTGTTCCTTCATATTACAGGCATTATGTTCCTGTTCCTTCATATTATAGGCATTATTTCCTTGTTCCTTCATATTACCGGCATTATGTCCCTGTTCCTTCATATTACAGGCATTATGTTCCTGTTCCTTCATATTACATGCATTATGTCCCTGTTCCCTCATCTTACCAGCATTATGTGCCTCTTCCTTCATATTACCGGCATTACGTCCCTTTACCTTCATATTACAGGCATTATGTCCCTGTTCCTTCATATTACAGGCATTATGTCCCTGTTCCTTCATATTACCGGCTTTATGTCCTTGTTCCATCATATTACAGGAATTATGTCCCTGTTCCTTCATATTACAGGCATTATGTCCCTGTTCCCTCATCTTCGAGGCATTATGTCCCTGTTCCTTCATATTACAGGAATTATGTCCCTGTTCCTTTATATTACAGGCATTATGTCCCTGTTCCTTCATATTACAGGCATTATGTCCCTGTTCCATCATATTACCGGCATTATGTCCCTGTTCCTTCATATTACAGGCATTATGTTCCTGTTCCTTCATATTATAGGCATTATGTCCTGTTCCATCATATTACCGGCATTATGTCCCTGTTCCTTCATATTACCGGCATTATGTCCCTGTTCCTTCATATTACCGGCTTTATGTCCTTGTTCCATCATATTACAGGCATTATGTCCCTGTTCCTTCATATTACAGGCATTATGTCCCTGTTCCCTCATCTTCGAGGCATTATTTCCTTGTTCCTTCATATTACCGGCATTATGTCCATGTCCTCTCATATTACGGGCATTACGTCCCTGTGCCTTTATATTACCATCATTATGTCCCTGTTCCTTCATATTGACGGCATTATGTCCCTGTTCCTTCATATTACATGCATTATGTCCCTGTTCCCTCATCTTACCAGCATTATGTGCCTCTTCCTTCATATTACCGGCATTATGTCCCTGTTCCTTCGTATTACAGGCATTATGTCCCTGTTCCTTTATATTACAGGCATTATGTCCCTGTTCCTTTATATTACAGGCATTATGTCCCTGTTCCTTCATATTACCGGCTTTATGTCCTTGTTCCATCATGTTACAGGCATTATGTCCCTCTTCCTTCATATTACCGGCATTATGTCCCTGTTCCTTCATATTACAGGCATTATGTCCCTGTTCCTTCATATTACAGGCATTATGTCCCTGTTCCATCATATGACCGGCATTATGTCCCTGTTCCTCCATATTACAGGCATTATGTTCCTGTTCCTTCATATTATAGGCATTATGTCCCTGTTCCATCATATTACCGGCATTATGTCCCTGTTCCTTCATATTACCGGCATTATGTCCCTGTTCCTTCATATTACAGGCATTATGTCCCTGTTCCTTCATATTACAGGCATTATGTCCCTGTTCCTTTATATTACAGGCATTATGTCCCTGTTCCCTCATCTTCGAGGCATTATGTCCCTGTTCCTTCATATTACAGGCATTATGTCCCTGTTCCTTCATATTACAGGCATTATGTCCCTGTTCCTTCATATTACAGGCATTATGTCCCTGTTCCATCATATGACCGGCATTATGTCCCTGTTCCTCCATATTACAGGCATTATGTTCCTGTTCCTTCATATTATAGGCATTATGTCCCTGTTCCATCATATTACCGGCATTATGTCCCTGTTCCTCCATATTACCGGCATTATGTCCCTGTTCCTTCATATTACCGGCATTATGTCCCTGTTCCTTCATATTACAGGCATTATGTCCCTGTTCCTTCATATTACAGGCATTATGTCCCTGTTCCTTCATATTACCGGCTTTATGTCCTTGTTCCATCATATTACAGGCATTATGTCCCTGTTCCTTCATATTACAGGCATTATGTCCCTGTTCCCTCATCTTCGAGGCTTTATGTCCCTGTTCCTTCATATTACAGGCATTATGTCCCTGTTCCTTCATATTACAGGCATTATGTCTCTGTTCCCTCATCTTCGAGGCATTATGTCCCTGTTCCTTCATATTACAGGCTTTATGTCCCTGTTCCTTCATATTACAGGCTTTATGTCCCTGTTCCCTCACCTACCAGGCATTATGTCCCTGTTCCTTCATCTGAACCGGCATTATGTGCCTGTCCCTTCATCTTACCGGCATTATATCCCTATTCCTTCATATTATCGGCATTACGTCCCTGTTCCTTCATATTACATGCATTATGTCCCTGTTCCCTCATCTTACCAGCATTATGTGCCTCTTCCTTCATATTACCGGCATTATGTCCCTGTTCCTTCATATTACAGGCATTATGTCCCTGTTCCTTCATATTACAGGCATTATGTCCCTGTTCCCTCATCTTACCAGCATTATGTGCCTCTTCCTTCATATTACCGGCATTATGTCCCTGTTCCTTCATATTACAGGCATTATGTCCCTGTTCCTTCATATTACAGGCATTATGTCCCTGTTCCTTCATATTACAGGCATTTTGTCCCTGTTCCTTCATATTACCGGCTTTATGTCCTTGTTCCATCATATTACAGGCATTATGTCCCTGTTCCTTCATATTACAGGCATTATGTCTCTGTTCCTTCATATTACAGGCAATATGTCCCTGTTCCCTCATCTTATTAGCATTTTGTCCCTGTTCCCTCATCTTACCGGCAATATGTCCCTGTTCCCTCATCTTACTGGCATTATGTCCCTGTTCCTTCATATTACAGGTATTATGTCCCTGTTCCATCATATTACCAACATTATGTCCCTGTTCCTTCATATTACAGGCATTATGTCCCTGTTCCTTCATATTACAGGCATTATGTCCCTATTCATTCATATTACAGGTATTATGTCCCTGTTTCATCATATTACCTGCATTATGTCCCTGTTCCTACATATTACAGGCATTATTTCCCTGATCTTTCATATTACAGGCTTCATGTCCCTGTTCCTTCATATTACAGGCATTATGTCCCTGTTCCCTCATCTTCGAGGCATTATGTCCCTGTTCCTTCATATTACGGTCTTTATGTCCTTGTTCCCTCATATTACAGGCATTATGTCCCTGTTCCTTCATATTACAGGCTTTATGTCCTTGTTCCTTCATATTACTGGCATTATGTGCCTGTTCCTTCATATTACCGGCATTATGTCCCTGTTCCTTCATATTACAGGCATTATGTTCCTGTTCCTTCATTATTATAGGCATTATTTCCTTGTTCCTTCATATTACCGGCATTATGTCCTTGTTCCTTCATATTACCGGCATTATGTGCCTGTTCCTTCATATTACCGACATTATGTCCGTTCCTTCATATTACCGACATTATGTCCGTTTCTTCACATTACCGGCACTATGTCCCTGTTCCCTCATCTTACCAGCATTATGTGCCTGTTCCTTCATATTACAGGCATTATGTCCCTGTTCCCTCATCTTCGAGGCTTTATGTCCCTGTTCCTTCATATTACAGGCATTATGTCCCTGTTCCTTCATATTACAGGCATTATGTCCCTGTTCCTTCATATTACAGGCATTATGTCCCTGTTCCATCATATGACCGGCATTATGTCCCTGTTCCTTCATATTACAGGCATTATTTTCCTGTTCCTTCATATTATAGGCATTATGTCCCTGTTCCATCATATTACCGGCATTATGTCCCTGTTCCTTCATATTACAGGCATTATGTTCCTGTTCCTTCATTATTATAGGCATTATTTCCTTGTTCCTTCATATTACCGGCTTTATGTCCCTGTTCCCTCATATTACAGGTATTATGTCCCTGTTCCTTCATATTACCGGCATAATGCGCCTGTTCCCTCATATTACCGGCATTATGTCCCTGTTCCTTCCTATTACAGGCATTATGTCCCTGTTCCTTCATATTACCGGCATAATGCGCCTGTTCCCTCATATTACAGGCATTATGTCCCTGTTCCCTCATCTTCGAGGCATTATGTCCCTGTTCCTTCATATTACAGGCATTATGTCCCTGTTCCTTTATATTACAGGCATTATGTCACTGTTCCTTCATATTACAGGCATTATGTCCCTGTTCCATCATATTACCGGCATTATGTCCCTGTTCCTTCATATTACAGGCATTATGTCCCTGTTCCATCATATTACCGGCATTATGTCCCTGTTCCATCATATTACAGGCATTATTTCCTTGTTCCTTCATATTACCGGCATTATGTCCATGTCCTCTCATATTACCGGCATTACGTCCCTGTGCCTTTATATTACCATCATTATGTCCCTGTTCTTTCATATTGCCGGCATTATGTCCCTGTTCCTTCATATTACATGCATTATGTCCCTGTTCCCTCATCTTACCAGCATTATGTGCCTCTTCCTTCATATTACCGGCATTATGTCCCTGTTCCTTCGTATTACAGGCATTATGTCCCTGTTCCTTCATATTACCGGCTTTATGTCCTTGTTCCATCATGTTACAGGCATTATGTCCCTGTTCCTTCATATTACAGGCATTATGTCCCTGTTGCCTCATCTTCGAGGCTTTATGTCCCTGTTCCTTCATATTACAGGCATTATGTCCCTGTTCCTTCATATTACAGGCATTATGTCCCTCTTCCTTCATATTACCGGCATTATGTCCCTGTTCCTTCGTATTACAGGCATTATGTCCCTGTTCCTTCATATTACAGGCATTATGTCCCTGTTCCTTCATATTACAGGCATTATGTCCCTGTTCCTTCATATTACCGGCTTTATGTCCTTGTTCCATCATGTTACAGGCATTATGTCCCTGTTCCTTCATATTACAGGCATTATGTCCCTGTTACCTCATCTTCGAGGCTTTATGTCCCTGTTCCTTCATATTACAGGCATTATGTCCCTGTTCCTTCATATTACAGGCATTATGTCCCTGTTCCTTCATATTACAGGCATTATGTCCCTGTTCCATCATATTACCGGCATTATGTCCCTGTTCCTTCATATTACAGGCATTATGTCCATGTCCTCTCATATTACCGGCATTACGTCCCTGTGCCTTTATATTACCATCATTATGTCCCTGTTCCTTCATATTACCGGCATTATGTCCCTGTTCCTTCATATTACATGCATTATGTCCCTGTTCCCTCATCTTACCAGCATTATGTGCCTCTTCCTTCATATTACCGGCATTATGTCCCTGTTCCTTCATATTACCGGCATTATGTCCCTGTTCCTTCATATTACAGGCATTATGTCCCTGTTCCTTCATATTACAGGCATTATGTCCCTGTTCTTTCATATTACCGGCTTTATGTCCTTGTTCCATCATATTACAGGCATTATGTCCCTGTTCCTTCATATTACAGGCATTATGTCCCTGTTCCCTCATTTTCGAGGCTTTATGTCCCTGTTCCTTCATATTACCGGCATAACGTCCCTGTTCCTTCTTATTACAGGCATTATGTCCCTGTACCTTCATATTACAGGCATTATGTCCCTGTTCCTTCATATTACAGGCATTATGTCCCTGTTCCATCATATTACCGGCATTATGTCCCTGTTCCTTCATATTACAGGCATTATGTTCCTGTTCCCTCATATTATAGGCATTATGTCCCTGTTCCATCATATTACCGGCATTATGTCCCTGTTCCTTCATATTACAGGCATTATGTTCCTGTTCCTTCATATTATAGGCATTATGTCCCTGTTCCCTCATATTACCGGCATTACGTCCCTGTTCCTTCATATTACCGGCATTATGTCCCTGTTCCTTCATATTACATGCATTATGTCCCTGTTCCCTCATCTTACCAGCATTATGTGCCTCTTCCTTCATATTACCGGCATTATGTCCCTGTTCCTTCATAATACAGGCATTATGTCCCTGTTCCTTCATATTACAGGCATTATGTCCCTGTTCCTTCATATTACAGGCTTTATGTCCCTGTTCCTTCATATTACAGGCATTATGTCCCTGTTCCTTCATATTACAGGATTATGTCCCTGTTCCCTCATCTTCGAGGCATTATGTCCCTGTTCCTTCATATTACAGGCATTATGTCAGTGTTCCTTCATATTACAGGCATTATGTCCCTGTTCCCTCATCTTCGAGGCATTATGTCCATGTTCCTTCATATTACAGGCATTATGTCCCTGTTCCATCATATTACCGGCATTATGTCCCTGTTCCTTCATATTACAGGCATTATGTCCCTCTTCCTTCATATTACTGGCATTATGTCCCGTGTAGGAGGGCACAGGGACATAATGCCGGTAATATGTCCCTGTTCCCTCATCTTCGAGGCATTATATCCCTGTTCCTTCATATTACCGGCATTATATCCCTGTTCCTTCATATCACAGGCATTTTGTCCCTGTTCCTTCATATTAACGACATTATGTCCTTGTTCTTTCATATTTCCGGCATTATGTCCCTGTTCCTTCATATTACAGGCATTATGTCCCTGTTCCCTCATCTTCGAGGCATTATGTCCATGTTCCTTCATATTACAGGCATTATGTCCCTGTTCCATCATATTACCGGCATTATGTCCCTGTTCCTTCATATTACAGGCATTATGTCCCTCTTCCTTCATATTACTGGCATTATGTCCCGTGTAGGAGGGCACAGGGACATAATGCCGGTAATATGTCCCTGTTCCCTCATCTTCGAGGCATTATATCCCTGTTCCTTCATATTACCGGCATTATATCCCTGTTCCTTCATATCACAGGCATTTTGTCCCTGTTCCTTCATATTAACGACATTATGTCCTTGTTCTTTCATATTTCCATTATTATGTCCCTGTTCCTTCATCTTACCGGCATTATGTCCCTGTTCCCTCATCTGAACCGGCATTATGTGCCTGTTCCTTCATCTTACCGGCATTAAATCTCTATTCCTTCATATTACCGGCATTACGTCCCTGTTTCTTAATATTACAGGCATTAAGTCCCGGCTCGTTAATATTATCGGCATTACGTCCCTGTTCCCTCATCTTACCGGCATTATCTCCTTGTACTTTCATATTACAGGCATTATGTCCCTGTTCCCTCAACTTACCGGCATTATGTCCATGTTCCTTCATATTATCGGCATTACTTCTCTGTTCCTTCATATAACAGGCATTACGTCCCTGTTCCTTCATATTTCAGCCATTATGTCCCTGTTCCTTCATATTACAGGCATTATGTCCCTGTTCCTTCATATTACAGGCATTATGTCCCTGTTCCATCATATTACCGGGATTATGTCCCTGTTCCTTCATATTACAGGCATTATGTTCCTGTTCCTTCATGTTATAGGCATTATGTCCCTGTTCCATCATATTACCGGCATTATGTCCCTGTTCCTTCATATTACAGGCATTATGTCCCTGTTCCTTCATATTACAGGCATTATATCCCTGTTCCCTCATCTTCGAGGCATTACGTCCCTGTTCCTTCATATTACCGGCATTATTTCCCTGTTCCATCATATTACCGGCATTATGTCCCTGTTCCTTCATATTACATATTAATAGCACTATTTCTATTTTTGCAGATGACACCAAGCTATGTAATATAGTTCAGACTATGGAAGATGTTTGTGAATTGCAGGCAGATTTAAACAAACTAAGTGTTTGGGCGTCCACTTGGCAAATGAAGTTTAATGTAGATAAATGTAAAGTTATGCATCTGGGTACCAACAACCTGCATGCATCATATGTCCTAGGGGGCGCTACACTGGCGGATTCACTTGTTGAGAAGGATCTGGGTGTTCTTGTAAATCATAAACTCAATAACAGCATGCAGTGTCAATCAGCTGCTTCAAAGGCCAGCAGGATATTGTCGTGTATTAAAAGAGGCATGGACTCGCGGGACAGGGATGTAATAATGCCACTTTACAGAGCATTAGTGAGGCCTCATCTAGAATATGCAGTTCAGTTCTGGGCTCCAGTTCATAGAAAGGATGCCCTGGAGTTGGAAAAAATACAAAGAAGAGCAACGAAGCTAATAAGGGGCATGGAGAATTTAAGTTATGAGGAAAGATTGAAAGAATTAAACCTATTTAGCCTTGAAAAAAGACGACTAAGGGGGGACATGATTAACTTATATAAATATATTAATGGCACATACAAAAAATATGGTGATATCCTGTTCCTTGTAAAACCCCCTCAAAAAACAAGGGGGCGCTCCCTCCGTCTGGAGAAAAAAAGGTCCAACCTGCAGAGGCGACAAGGCTTCTTTACAGTAAGAACGGTGAATTTATGGAATAGCCTACCGCAGGAGCTGGTCACAGAAGGGACAGTAGATGGCTTTAAAAAAGGGTTAGATAATTTCCTAGAACAAAAAAATATTAACTGCTATGTGTAGAAATTTTTCCTTCCCTTTTCCCATCCCTTGGTTGAACTTGATGGACATGTGTCTTTTTTCAGCCGTACTAACTATGTAACTATGTAACAGGCATTATGTCCCTGTTCCTTCATATTACTGGCATTATCTCCCGTGTAGGAGGGCACAGGGACACAATGCCGGTAATATGTCCCTGTTCCCTCATCTTCGAGGCATTATGTCCCTGTTCCTTCATATTTCCGGCATTATGTCCCTGTTCCTTCATCTTACCGGCATTAAATCTCTATTCCTTCATATTACAGGCATTATGTCCCTGTTCCTTCATCTTACCGGCATTAAATCTCTATTCCTTCATATTACAGGCATTACGTCCCTGTTCCTTCATATTACAGGCATTATGTCCCTGTTCCTTCATATTACAGGCATTATGTCCCTGTTCCTTTATATTACAGGCATTATGTCCCTGTTACATCATATTACCGGCATTATGTCCCTGTTCCTTCATATTACAGGCATTATGTTCCTGTTCCTTCATATTATAGGCATTTTGTCCCTGTTCCATCATATTACCGGCATTATGTCCCTGTTCCTTCATATTACAGGCATTATGTACCTGTTCCTTCATAATATAGGCATTATGTCCCTGTTCCCTCATATTACCGGCATTACGTCCCTGTTCCTTCATATTACAGGCATTATTTCCCTGTGCCTTTATATTACCATCATTATGTCCCTGTTCCTTCATATTACATGCATTATGTCCCTGTTCCCTCATCTTACCAGCATTATGTGCCTCTTCCTTCATATTACCGGCATTATGTCCCTGTTCCTTCATATTACAGGCATTATGTCCCTGTTCCTTCATATTACAGGCATTATGTCCCTGTTCCTTCATATTACAGGCATTATGTCCCTGTTCCTTCATATTACCGGCTTTATGTCCTTGTTCCCTCATATTACAGGCATTATGTCCCTGTTCCTTCATATTACAGTCATTATGTCCCTGTTCCCTAATCTTTGAGGCATTATGTCCCTGTTCCTTCATATTACAGGCATTATGTACCTGTTCCTTCATAATATAGGCATTATGTCCCTGTTCCCTCATATTACCGGCATTACGTCCCTGTTCCTTCATATTACAGGCATTATTTCCCTGTGCCTTTATATTACCATCATTATGTCCCTGTTCCTTCATATTACATGCATTATGTCCCTGTTCCCTCATCTTACCAGCATTATGTGCCTCTTCCTTCATATTACCGGCATTATGTCCCTGTTCCTTCATATTACAGGCATTATGTCCCTGTTCCTTCATATTACAGGCATTATGTCCCTGTTCCTTCATATTACAGGCATTATGTCCCTGTTCCTTCATATTACCGGCTTTATGTCCTTGTTCCCTCATATTACAGGCATTATGTCCCTGTTCCTTCATATTACAGTCATTATGTCCCTGTTCCCTAATCTTTGAGGCATTATGTCCCTGTTCCTTCATATTACCGGCTTTATGTCCTTGTTCCCTCATATTACAGGCATTATGTCCCTGTTCCTTCATATTACAGGCTTTATGTCCCTGTTCCTTCATATTACAGGCTTTATATCCCTGTTCCCTCATCTACCAGGCATTATGTCCCTGTTCCTTCATCTGAACCGGCATTATGTGCCTGTCCCTTCATCTTACCGGCATTATGTCCCTGTTCCCTCATATTATCGGCATTACGTCACTGTTCCTTCATATTACCGCCATTACGTCCCTGTTCCCTCATCTTATTGGCATTTTGTCCCTGTTCCCTCATCTTACCGGCAATATGTCCCTGTTCCCTCATTTTACTGGCATTATGTCCCTGTTCCTTCGTATTACCGGCATTATTTCCCTGTTCCTTCATATTATCAACATTATGTCCCTGTTCCTTCATATTAGAGGCATTTTGTCCCTGTTCCTTCATATTATCGGAATTACGTCCCTGTTCCTTCATATTACAGGAATTATTTCCCTGATCCTTCATATTACAGGCTTCATGTCCCTGTTCCTTCATATTACAGGCATTATGTCCCTGTTCCCTCATCTTCGAGGCATTATGTCCCTGTTCCTTCATATTACAGGCTTTATGTCCTTGTTCCCCCCATATTACAGGCATTATGTCCATGTTCCTACATATTACAGGCTTTATGTCCCTGTTCCTTCATATTACCGGCATTAAGTCCCCGTTCCTTCATATTACCGGCATTATGTCCCTGTTCCTTCATATTACCGACATTATGTCCGTTCCTTTAAATTACAGGCATTATGTCCCTGTTCCTTCATATTACAGGCATTATGTCCTTGTTCCTTCATCTTACCGGCATTATGTCCCTGTTCCCTCATCTGAACCGGCATTATGTGCCTGTTCCTTCATCTTACCGGCATTATATCTCTATTCCTTCATATTATCGGCATTACGTCCCGGCTCCTTCATATTATCGGCATTACGTCCCTCTTTCCTCATCTTACCGGCATTATGTCCCTGTTCCCTCATTTTACCGGCATTATGTCCCTGTTCCTTCATATTAACGGCATTATGTCCCTGTTCCTTCGTCTTACAGGCATTATTTCCCTGTTCCTTCATATTACCGGCATTATGTGCCTGTTCCTTCTTATTACCGGCACTATGTCCCTGTTCCATCATATTACCGGCATTATGTCCCTGTTCCCTCATCTTACCAGCATTATGTGCCTGTTCCTTCTTATTACCGGCATTATGTCCCTGTTCCTTCATATTATCGGCATTATGTCCCTGTTCCTTCATATTACCGGCATTATGTCCATGTTCCTTTATATTAACGGAATTACGTCCCTGTTCCTTCATATTACAGGCATTATGTCCCTGTTCCTTCATATTACAGGCATTATGTCCCTGTTCCTTTATATTACAGGCATTATGTCCCTGTTCCATCATATTACCGGCATTATGTCCCTGTTCCTTCATATTACAGGCATTATGTTCCTGTTCCTTCATATTATAGGCATTTTGTCCCTGTTCCATCATATTACCGGCTTCATGTCCCTGTTCCTTCATATTACAGGCATTATGTCCCTGTTCCCTCATCTTCGAGGCATTATGTCCCTGTTCCTTCATATTACAGGCTTTATGTCCTTGTTCCCTCATATTACAGGCATTATGTCCATGTTCCTACATATTACAGGCTTTATGTCCCTGTTCCTTCATATTACCGGCATTAAGTCCCCGTTCCTTCATATTACCGGCATTATGTCCCTGTTCCTTCATATTACCGACATTATGTCCGTTCCTTTAAATTACATGCATTATGTCCCTGTTCCTTCATATTACAGGCATTATGTCCTTGTTCCTTCATATTATCGGCATTATGTCCCTGTTCCTTCATATTATCGGCATTACGTCCCTGTTCCTTCATATTACCGGCATTACGTCCCTGTTCCCTCATCTTATTAGCATTTTGTCCCCGTTCCCTCATCTTACTGGCATTATGTCCCTGTTCCTTCGTATTACCGGCATTATTTCCCTGTTCCTTCATATTACCGGCATTATGTCCCTGTTCCTTCATATTACCGGCATTATGTCCCTGTTCCTTCATATTATCGGCATTACGTCCCTGTTCCTTCATATTACCGGCAATATGTCCTTGTTCCTTCACATTACCGCCATTATGTCCCTGTTCCTTCATATTATCGGCATTACGTCCCTGTTCCTTCATATTACCGGCATTATGTCCTTGTTCATTCATATTACCGGCATTATGTCCCTGTTCCTTCATATTATCGGCATTACGTCCCTGTTCCTTCATATTACCGGTATTATGTCCTTGTTCATTCATATTACCGGAATTATGTCCCTTGTTCCTTCATATTACAGGCATTATGTCCCTGTTCCTTCATCTTACCGGCATTATGCCTCTGTTCCCTCATCTGAACCGGCAATATGTCCTTGTTCCTTCACATTACCGCCATTATGTCCCTGTTCCTTCATATTATTGGCATTACGTCCCTGTTCCTTCATATTACCGGCATTATGTCCATGTTCATTCATATTACCGGAATTATGTCCCTGTTCCTTCATATTATCGGCATTACGTCCCTGTTCCTTCATATTACCGGTATTATGTCCTTGTTCCTTCATATTACAGGCATTATGTCCCTGATTCTTCATATTACCGGCATTACGTCCCGGCTCCTTCATATTATCGGCATTACGTCCCTGTTCGCTCATCTTACCGGTTTATGTCCCTGTTCCCTCATATTACCGACATTATGTCCCTGTTCCCTCATCTTCCCGGCATTATATCCCTGTTCCTTCATATTATTGGCATTACGTCCCTGTTCCTTCATATTACAGGCATTATGTCCCTGTTCCTTCATATTACAGGTATTATGTCCTTATTCCATCATATTACCGGCATTATGTCCCTGTTCCTACATATTACAAGCATTATTTCCCTGTTCCTTCATATTACCGGCATTATGTCCCTGTTCCTTCATATTACCGGCATAATGCGCCTGTTCCCTCATATTACAGGCATTATGTCCCTGATCCTTCATATTACAGGCTTCATGTCTCTGTTCCTTCATATTACAGGCATTATGTCCCTGTTCCCTCATCTTCGAGGCATTATGTCCCTGTTCCTTCATATTACAGGCATTATGTCCCTGTTCCCTCATCTTCGAGGCATTATGTCCCTGTTACCTCATCTTACCAGCATTATATGCCTGTTCCCTCATATTACAGGCATTATGTCCATGTTCCTACATATTAGAGGCTTTATGTCCCTGTTCCTTCATATTACAGGCTTTATGTCCTTGTTCCCTCATATTACCGGCATTATGTCCCTGTTCCTTCGTATTACAGGCATTATGTCCCTGTTCCCTCATCTTACCAGCATTATGTGCCTGTTCCTTCCTATTACCGGCACTATGTCCCTGTTCCCTCATCTTACCAGCATTATGTCCCTGTTCCCTCATCTTACCAGCATTATATGCCTGTTCCTTCATATTACCGGCATTATGTCCCTGTTCCTTCATATTACCGGCATTATGTCCCTGTTCCTTCGTATTACAGGCATTATGTCCCTGTTCCCTCATCTTACCAGCATTATGTGCCTGTTCCTTCATATTACCGGCATTATGTCCCTGTTCCTTCATATTACCGGCATTATGTACCTGTTCCTTCGTCTTACAGGCATTATGTCCCTGTTCCCTCATCTGAACCGGCATTATATCTCTATTCCTTCATATTATCGGCATTACGTCCCTGTTTCTTCATATTACCGGCATTACGTCCCGGCTCCTTCATATTATCGGCATTACGTCCATGTTCCCTCATCTTACCGGCATTATGTCCTTGTTCCTTCATCTTACCTACATTATGTCCTTGTTCTTTCATATTACCGGCATTATGTCCCTGTTCCCTTAACTTACCGGCATTACGTCCCTGTTCCTTCATATTACCGGCATTATGTCCCTGTTCCCTCATCTTACCGGCATTATGTCCCTGTTCCTTCATATTACAGGCATTATGTCCCTGTTCCATCATATTACTGGCATTATGTCCCTGTTCCTTCATATTACAGGCATTATGTCCCTGTTCCTTCATATTACTGGCATTATGTCCCGTGTAGGAGGGCACAGGGACTTAATGCCGGTTATATGTCCCTGTTCCCTCATCTTCGAGGCATTATGTCCCTGATCCTTCATATTACTGGCATTATATCCCTGTTCCTTCATATCACAGGCATTTTGTCCCTGTTCCTTCATATTAACGACATTATATCCTTGTTCTTTCATATTACCGGTATTATGTCCCTCTTCCTTCATATTACCGGCATTATGTCCCTGTTCCTTCATATTATCGGCATTACGTCCCTGTTCCTTCATATTACCGGCATTACGTCCCGGCTCCTTCATATTATCGGCATTCCGTCCCTGTTCCCTCATCTTACCGGAATTTTGTCCCTGTTCCCTCATCTTACCGGCATTATGTCCCTGTTCCTTCGTCTTACCGACATTATCTCCTTGTACTTTCATATTACCGGCATTATGTCCCTGTTCCTTTATATTACTGGCATTACGTCCCTGTTTCTTCATATGATCGCCATTACGTCCCTGTTCCTACATATTACAGGCATTATGTCCCTGTTCCTACATATTATCGGCATTACCTCCCTTTTCACTCATATAACAGGCATTACGTCCCTGTTCCTTCATATTACAGGCATTACGTCCCTGTTCCTTCATATTACCGGCATTATGTCCCTGTTCCTTCATATTACAGGCATTATGTCCCTGTTCCCTCATCTTACCGGCAATATGTCCCTGTTCCTTCGTCTTACCGACATTATCTCCTTGTACTTTCATATTACCGGCATTATGTGCCTGTTCCTTAATCTTACCGGCATTATATCGCTATTCCTTCATATTATCGGCATTACGTCCCTGTTCCCTCATCTTACCGGCATTTTGTCCCTGTTCCCTCATCTTACCGGCATTATGTCCCTGTTCCCTCATCTGAACCGGCATTATGTGCCTGTTCCTTCATATTATCGGCATTACGTCCCTGTTCCTTGATATTACTGGCATTACGTCCCTGTTTCTTCATATTACCGGCATTACGTCCCGGCTCCTTCATATTATCGGCATTACGTCCCTGTTCCCTCATCTTACCGGGATTTTGTCCCTGTTCCCTCATCTTACCGGCATTATGTCCTTGTACTTTCATATTACCGGCATTATGTCCCTGTTCCTTCATCTTACCGGCATTACTTCCCTGTTCCCTCATCTTACCGGCATTATGTCCCTGTTCCCTCATCTGAACCGGCATTATGTGCCTGTTCCTTCATCTTACCGGCATTATATCTCTATTCCTTCATATTATCGGCATTATGTCCCTGTTCCTTCATCTTACCGACATTATGTCCTTGTTCTTTCATATTACCGGCATTATGTCCCTGTTCCCTCAACTTACCGGCATTATGTCCCTGTTCCTTCATATTACAGGAACTATGTCTTTGTTCCTTCATATTACAGGCATTATGTCCCTGTTCCTTCATATTACCGGCTTTATGTCCTTGTTCCCTCATATTACAGGCATTATGTCCCAGTTCCTTCATATTACAGGCATTATGTCCCTGTTCCCTCATCTTCGAGGCATTATGTCCCTGTTCCTTCATATTACCGACATTATGTCCTTGTTCCCTCATATTACAGGCATTATGTCCCTGTTCCTTCATATTACAGGCGTTATGTCCCTGTTGCCTCATCTTCGAGCCATTATGTCCCTGTTAATTCATATTACCGGCTTTATGTCCTTGTTCCCTCATATTACAGGCTTTATGTCCCTGTTCCTTCATATTACTGGCTTTATGTCCCTGTTCCCTAATCTACCAGGCATTATGTCCCTGTTCCTTCATCTGAACCGGCATTATGTGCCTGTCCCTTCATCTTACCGGCATTATGTCCCTGTTCCTTCATATTATCGGCATTACGTCCCTGTTCCTTCATATTACCGCCATTACGTCCCTGTTCCCTCATCTTATTGGCATTTTGTCCCTGTTCCCTCATCTTACTGGCATTATGTCCCTGTTCCTTCATATTACCAACATTATGTCCCTGTGCCTTCATATTACAGGCATTTTGTCCCTGTTCCTTTATATTACCGGCATTATGTCCTTGTTTCTTCATATTACAGGCATTATGTCCCTGTTTCTTCATCTTACCGGCATTATGTCCCTGTTCCCTCATCTGAACCGGCATTATGTGTCTGTTCCTTCATCTTACCGGCATTATATCTCTATTCCTTCATATTATCGGCATTACGTCCCGGCTCCTTCATATTATCGGCATTACGTCCCTGTTCCCTCATCTTACCGGTTTATGTCCCTGTTCCCTCATATTACCGGCATTTTGTCCCTGTTCCTTCATCTTACCGTCATAATGCCGGTAATATAAAAGTACAAGGACAAAATGCCAGTAATATGAAAGTACAAGGACATAATGTCCCTGTTCCCTCATCTTATCGGCATTATATCCCTGTTCCTTCATATTATCGGCATTATGTCCCTGTTCCTTCATATTACAGGCATTATGTCCCTGTTCCTTCATATTATCGGCATTACGTCCCTGTTCCTTCATATTACAGCCATTATGTTCCTGTTCCTTCATATTACAGGCATTATGTCCCTGTTCCTTCATATTACAGGCATTATGTCCCTATTCCTTCATATTACAGGTATTATGTCCCTGTTCCATCATATTACCGGAATTATGTTCCTGTTCCTTCATATTACCGGCATTATGTCCCTGTTCCTTCGTATTACAGGCATTATGTCCCTGTTTCCTCATCTTACCAGCATTATGTGCCTGTTCCTTCATATTACCGGCATTATGTCCCTGTTCCTTCATATTACAGGCATTATGTCCCTGTTCCTTCATATTATCGGCATTACGTCCCTGTTCCTTCATATTACAGCCATTATGTTCCTGTTCCTTCATATTACAGGCATTATGTCCCTGTTCCTTCATATTACAGGCATTATGTCCCTATTCCTTCATATTACAGGTATTATGTCCCTGTTCCATCATATTACCGGAATTATGTTCCTGTTCCTTCATATTACCGGCATTATGTCCCTGTTCCTTCGTATTACAGGCATTATGTCCCTGTTTCCTCATCTTACCAGCATTATGTGCCTGTTCCTTCATATTACCGGCATCATGTCCCTGTTCCTTCATATTACCGGCATTATGTCCCTGTTCCTTCGTCTTACAGGCATCATGTCCCTGTTCCCTCATCTAACCAGCATTATGTGCCTGTTCCTTCATCTTACCGGCATTACGTCCCGGCTCCTTCATATTATCAGCATTACGTCCCTGTTCTCTCATCTTACCGGCATTATGTACCTGTTCCTTCATCTTACCGACATTATGTCCTTGTTTCCTCAACTTACCGGCATTATGTCCCTGTTCCCTCATCTTACCGGCATTATGTCCCTGTTCCTTCATATTACAGGCATTATGTCCCTGTTCCTTCATATTACTGGCATTATGTCCCTGTTCCTTCATATTACTGGCATTATGTCCTTGTTCCTTCATATTACCGGCATTATGTCCTTGTTCTTTCATATTACAGGCATTATGTCCCTGTTCCTTCATCTTATCGGCATTATGTCCCTGTTCCCTCATCTTACCGGCATTATGTCCCTGTTCCTTCATATTACAGGCATTATGTCCCTGTTCCTTCATATTACTGGCATTATGTCCCTGTTCCTTCATATTACTGGCATTATGTCCTTGTTCCTTCATATTACCGGCATTATGTCCTTGTTCTTTCATATTACTGGCATTATGTCCCTCTTCCTTCATCTTACCGGCATTATATCTCTATTCCTTCATATTATCGGCATTACGTCCCTGTTCCTTCATATTACCGGCATTATGTCCATGTTCCTTCATATTACAGGCATTATGTCCTTGTTCCTTCATATTATCGGCATTATGTCCCTGTTCCTTCATATTATCGGCATTACGTCCCTGTTCCCTCATCTTACCGGTTTATGTCCCTGTTCCCTCATATTACCGGCATTTTGTCCCTGTTCCTTCATCTTACCGTCATAATGCCGGTAATATAAAAGTACAAGGACAAAATGCCAGTAATATGAAAGTACAAGGACATAATGTCCCTGTTCCCTCATCTTATCGGCATTATATCCCTGTTCCTTCATATTATCGGCATTATGTCCCTGTTCCTTCATATTACAGGCATTATGTCCCTGTTCCTTCATATTATCGGCATTACGTCCCTGTTCCTTCATATTACAGCCATTATGTTCCTGTTCCTTCATATTACAGGCATTATGTCCCTGTTCCTTCATATTACAGGCATTATGTCCCTATTCCTTCATATTACAGGTATTATGTCCCTGTTCCATCATATTACCGGAATTATGTTCCTGTTCCTTCATATTACCGGCATTATGTCCCTGTTCCTTCGTATTACAGGCATTATGTCCCTGTTTCCTCATCTTACCAGCATTATGTGCCTGTTCCTTCATATTACCGGCATTATGTCCCTGTTCCTTCATATTACCGGCATTATGTCCCTGTTCCTTCGTCTTACAGGCATCATGTCCCTGTTCCCTCATCTAACCAGCATTATGTGCCTGTTCCTTCATCTTACCGGCATTACGTCCCGGCTCCTTCATATTATCAGCATTACGTCCCTGTTCTCTCATCTTACCGGCATTATGTACCTGTTCCTTCATCTTACCGACATTATGTCCTTGTTTCCTCAACTTACCGGCATTATGTCCCTGTTCCCTCATCTTACCGGCATTATGTCCCTGTTCCTTCATATTACAGGCATTATGTCCCTGTTCCTTCATATTACTGGCATTATGTCCCTGTTCCTTCATATTACTGGCATTATGTCCTTGTTCCTTCATATTACCGGCATTATGTCCTTGTTCTTTCATATTACAGGCATTATGTCCCTGTTCCTTCATCTTATCGGCATTATGTCCCTGTTCCCTCATCTTACCGGCATTATGTCCCTGTTCCTTTATATTACAGGCATTATGTCCCTGTTCCTTCATATTACTGGCATTATGTCCCTGTTCCTTCATATTACTGGCATTATGTCCTTGTTCCTTCATATTACCGGCATTATGTCCTTGTTCTTTCATATTACTGGCATTATGTCCCTCTTCCTTCATCTTACCGGCATTATATCTCTATTCCTTCATATTATCGGCATTACGTCCCTGTTCCTTCATATTACCGGCATTATGTCCATGTTCCTTCATATTACAGGCATTATGTCCCTGTTCCATCATATTACCGGCAATATGTCCCTGTTCCTTCATATTACTGGCATTATGTCCCGTGTAGGAGGGCACAGGGACATAATGCCGGTAATATGTCCCTGTTCCCTCATCTTCGAGGCATTATGTCCCTGATCCTTCATATTACAGGCATTATATCCCTGTTCCTTCATATCACAGGCATTTTGTCCCTGTTCCTTCATATTAACGACATTATGACCTTGTTCTTTCATATTACAGGCATTATGTCCCGGCTCCTTCATATTATCGGCATTATGTCCCTGTTCCTTCATATTACCGGCATTATGTCCCTGTTCCTTCATATTACATGAATTATGTCCCTGTTCCCTCATCTTACCAGCATTATGTGCCTCTTCCTTCATATTACCGGCATTATGTCCCTGTTCCTTCATATTACAGGCATTATGTCCCTGTTCCTTCATATTACAGACATTATTTCCCTGTTCCTTCATATTACAGGCATTATTTCCCTGTTCCTTCATATTACCGGTATTATGTCCCTGTTCCTTCATATTACAGGCATTATGTCCCTGTTCCTTCACATTACTGGCATTATTTCCCTGTTCCTTCATTTTACCGGCATTATGTCCCTGTTCCTTCATATTACCGGCATTATGTCCCTGTTCCCTCTTATTACCGGCATTATGTCCTTGTACCTTCATATTACCAGCATTATGTCCCTGTTCCTTCCTATTACCGCATTATGTCCCTATTCTATTACATCGTGTAGAAGAAACCAGAGACTGCTCCTCCAATAACCAGGCAATCACAATAACGACTAAACACACTAGAGTTTGCGGCTCCAATAACCGTGCACCAAAAAAAAGAAACAACAAAGTTTGCTCCACCTGTATTACAATAACCCTGAACAGACTAGCAACTATAGTCTGCTCCACCTGTAATACAATAACCTGGAACAGACTAGCAACTATAGTCTACTTCACCTGTAATACAATAACCCGGCACAGACAAGAAGCTATAGTCTGCTCCACCTGTATTACAATAACCCGGAACAAACGAGCAACTATAGTTTGCTTCACATGTAATACAATAACCCCGCACAGAATAGACACCAGAGTCTACTTCACCTGTATTCATAAAACCCAGCACATACGTATTGATGTAATACAGATGGAACAGATTCTAGTGTACTGTAACAGACAAGACATTAGAGTACGCTCCACCTGTATTACAAAAAAACAAAGTCCCAGCACATGCAGTACGCTAGAATCTGCTCCACCTGTATTACAATAACCCAGCACAGGAAAGACACCAGCGACTGCTCCTTTCGTAATAGAATGACCAGGCACATACAAGACACTATAGTCTGCTCCACCTGTATTACAAGAAACCAAGTCCCAGCACATGCAGTACGCTAGAATCTGCTCCACCTGTATTACAATAACCCAGCACAGGAAAGACACCAGCGACTGCTCCTTTCGTAATAGAATGACCAGGCACAGACAAGACACCATAGTCTGCTCCACCTGTATTCAAATTACCCAGCACAGACAAGACACCAGAATGCTCCTATTTTACTACAATGAGCCGGAAAAGACTAGAACTAGAGCAGGGGTGTCAAGCACTCGGCCCGCGGGACACAGAGCCACTAATACAGGCTCTGCTCCGGGACTCTGTGGAATTCCCTGACATCGTTGTCCATATATGGACAGTGTTGTCACGGTCTTCCCTAGAGTGGAGTATCGTGCAGAGCGCTAGAATCGGCTCTGCTCCGGGACTCTGTGGAATTCCGTGACATCGCTGTCCATATATGGACAGAGTCCCGGAGCAGAGCCGATACTAGCGCTCTGCTCGGGACTCCGCTCTGGGGAAGACCGTGACAACACTGTTCATATATGGACAGCGATGTCAGGGATTCTACAGTGTTGTAAGGGTCTTCCCAGAGCGGAGTCCCAGTTAGAGTGCTAGTATAGGCTCTGCGCCAGGACTCTGTGGAATCCCCTGACATCGCTGTCCATATATAGACACGCAATGTCTAGGGTTTCCTAGAGCCGGAGTCCCAGGCAAAGCGCCAGTATAGGCTCTGCTCCGGGATTCTGTGACATCACTATCCATATATGGCACTGTGGCAGCATATACAGAGGGCACTGTGGCAGCAGCTACAGAGGGCACTGTGGCAGTATCTATAGGTGGGTGTGTGGCAGCATCTTTAGAGGGCACTGTGGCAATATCTACAGAGGACACTGTGGCAGCATCTACAGAGGACACTGTGGCATTATCTATGGGTGGTGTGTGGCAGTATCTACAGAGGACACTGTGGCATTATCTAGGGGTGTGTGGCATTATCTACAGCTGGCACTGTGGCAGAATTTACAGAGGGCACTGTGGCAGCATCTACAGTGTGCACTGAGGCAGCATCTACAGAGGGCTCTGTGGCAGCATCTACAGAGGGCTCTGTGGCAGCATCTACAGAGGGCACTGTGGCAGCATCTACAGAGGGCTCTGTGGCAGCATCTACAGAGGGCTCTGTGGCAGCATCTACAGAGGGCTCTGTGGCACTATCTTAAAAGGGGCTGCCCCATCATGGCATTTGTGTGTCTGCCAAACGCTTAGCGACACTTGATTGCTGAAATGCAGCCCGTCAACTTCTATTTATTCCTATATGTGGCCCACTTACCCGGCCGAGTTTGAGACCCCTGAACTGGAGGCTGTTCCACTTGTATTACAATTACTAGACGAGACACTAGAGTCTGCTGCTACTCTTCTACAATAAACCAGCACAGATGAGACACCACAGTATGCTAATCATGTGTAACAATAACAAGACATACAAAACACCGCAGTCTGCTCCGCCTGTACTACAATAACTTGACAGAGAACACACTGCAGTCTGCTTCACCTGTATTACAATTACACGACATACACTCAATACGCCAGGGCCGCACACTCTACGGCTTCGGAGGTTAACTCCGCTCCTGCTCTGCTCCATCTTACACAACACAAAGGCTCTTCTCAGAGCCGCCACATCCTCTATAGATCAGCTATGATGTCTGCTGGTGACCGCTCGTGTATAATCTGAGCAGCGATCTTCTACTTCTATATACACGGGGGTAGGGGCTTCAGTATCACGTCGGTCTTCCAGTGAGGAGCCGGATATGTGGACCGCAGTGTGTTCCCTAATGTAATCCAGGTGAAGAAGACTATGTCGTGTAATTGTAATACAGGTGAAGGAGACTGCAGTGTCTTGTCTGTCAAGTTATTGTAGTACAGGTGGAGCAGACTATGGTGTTTTGTATGTCTTGTTAGGGTATGTTCACACGACCTATTTTCAGACGTAATGGAGTCGTTTTACGCCTCGAATTACGCCTGAAAAGACTGCTCCATTACGTCGGCAAACATCTGTCCATTGCTTGCAATGGGTTTTACGATGTTCTGTGCAGACGAGCTGTAATTTTACCCGTCGCTGTCAAAAGACGGCATGTAAAAATACGCCCGCGTCAAACAAGTGCAGGACACTTCTTGGGACGTTTTTGGAGTCGTTATTCATTGACTCCAATGAAGAACAGCTCCAATTACATCCGTAAAAGTCGGCGCGAAAAACACGAGTACTTGCAATTACGTCTGAAATTCAGGAGCTGTTTTCGCCTGAAAACAGCTCCGTAATTTCAGACGTATTTTGCGTTTGCGTGTGAACATATCCTTATTGTTACACATGATTAGCAGACTGTGGTGTCTCGTCTGTGCTGGTTTGTTGTAGAAGAGTAGCAGCAGACTCATTGGCGTAACTACCGCGGTAGCAGCCGTAGCAGCCGCTACGGGGCACGCGGCTTGTGGGGGCCAGTGCCGCCAGCTGACACGCTCCCCCCATATGCTCGGTGGCGCCACTAGCAGCCGTTATGGCTAGTACAGCGGTAGTGCTGCTATTATGGGGCGCACGCCTCCGAGTCTCTAAGAAGTATGGGCAGGACGACACAGGCCCTCTCATGCCCATAGACGTCGCTACCACCGGAGGGGATCCCGGTGCTAGCGACAGTCAAATACATGCATTAGCGCTGAATGGCCGGGCATGTTACGTGCCTGACCATTCAGTGCCTTACAATGACGCTGATTGGCTAGCGGCGCGATCTCATCCGTGCTTGAAAGGTGCTGATTGACGGGGCAAGTCATTCTGCCCCGCCAATCAGCGTCATTGAACGACGTGTCGTTCAGCTCCTGCAGACCTGCTCAGAAGAGAGCATGTCTGCATTGTCAGCGGACAGGGTGGGAACGGGGTCATGTGAGCATGTAAAGTTTTTTTCTCATAAATCTGTGAGTAGCAGTATCTATAGTGGGGGCTCTATCTACAGGGGGGTCGTCTATATGTGGGCCACTATATACAGGGGGGTTTATTTGTGGGAATGTGGGGCACTATATACAGGGGAGGGTCTATATGTGGGGATGTGGGGCACAATCTACATGGGGGTCTATATGTGGGGAAGTGGGCAACTATATACAGGGGGGTCTATATGTGGGGATGTGGGCCACTATATACAGGGCGGTCTATATTTGGGCCACTGTATACTGGGGTGGTCTATATGAGGGCCACTACATACAGGGGGTCTATATTTGGGCCATTGTCTACAGGGGGGTCTATATGTGGAGATGTGGGCCTCTATATACAGGGGGGTCTATATTTGGGCCACTGTCTACAGGGGGGTCTATATGTGGGGATGTGGGGCACTATTTACAGGGGGTCTATATGCGGGGAACTATATACAGGGGGAGCTATATGTGAGACGATACAGGGCTGGGCTATATGTAGAGCACTATCTATAGAGGAGCTATTTTTTTTAGGGCACTTTCTATAGGGTGGACTATATGTGGGACATATATGGGCTATATGTGGGGCACTATATACAGGGGGTGGGTTATCTGTGGGGCACTAGCTACAGGGTGGCTATATGTAGGGCACTGTCTACAGGGGTGGGCTATATTTGGGACACTATATACAGGGGGAGCTATATGTGAGACTATCTACAGATGTGGGCTATACATTGGGCACTGTCTATAGGGGAAGCTATATGTATGGTGGCTTAGTGGTTACCACTATTGCCTTGCAGCTCTGGAGTCCATATGTGGGCACTATCTACAGAGGGCTGTATGTGGGACACTATCTACAGGGGCTTCTATGTAGGTCACTTTCTACAGAGGCTCTATGGGGGTCACTATTTATAGGGGGCTATGGGGGCACTATCTACAGGGGGCACGGTGTGTGTGTGACAGTGTATGGTACGATTATAATCAGGGACACAGTGTATGGCGTGTGAAGGATGGTTTATTTGCTTATATTCTCTGTATGAAATTACATTGTGAATTATCAAGCAGGAGGCCGAATTACTAAGATATGTAATATGTGAAAGTGATGATAATGTGTAAATGATTTAGTTTCGTGCAGCAGCGTCTTGTCCGGAGTTCCCATCTTGTCTGGAGTTCCCATCTTGTCTGGAGTTCCCATCTTGTCTGGAGTTCCCATCTTGTCTGGAGTTCCCGTCTTGTCTGGAGTTCCCGTCTTGTCTGGAGTTCCCATCTTGTCTGGAGTTCCCATCTTGTCTGGAGTTCCCATCATGTCTGGAGTTCCCATCTTGGTTTTATTGTAGTGAATAGAAAAGTCATTGTTCCTTTAATACAAGTAATGTTGATTTCGTATGTTTTATCTTTGACCTTGGTTCCCATGCGAAGTTTGTAGAGAATGGACAGGGAGTGAGATGGGAGGATGGCAAGTATGCGTGAGGGAAGGTCTCCCCCATCTCCACGAGAACATTCTGTCCAAAAGAGATAAGGCCACCTGCAAACCTAATGTGTGAAGAATTATAATGATGTATCTGGGATGTATTTTATTGTATGCTTTTTACTGAATAACAAATATTGTTACATTGTCTCTGATTGGTTAACCTCAAGCCTACACCCCTTCTGAATTTCAGTTTAACAGTTTGAGTCTGGTAATAAATCCTTCAGAGGAGTATTTTTGAGCATATCAGCGTGTCTGTGTGTTTTCTTCTCCTCTCTCGATATATATCAGTGAAATATCCTAATTAGGATACTGACTAATGGAGTCTGGCCTTGAGAGTCTGTTTGGACTTGTCTAAATTTCAGTCTAACATATTTTGAGCCTTCCACGACAGGCGCTATTATAGTTAGAGGTGCAGTGTATGGCGCTTTATTATATTTAGAGGTGTTGAGAATTTTAACTTCGTTTATAGGTGCAGAAATGGTTTAGAAGTGAGAAGCTGAAGATATCTGAGCGGAAAACTGCAGAAATGGGTCATGGCCGGTAGAAATCCATCATAGAGGTCTGGACCGGAGGGAGAAGAAAAGAACTCGAATCTGAGATGTCACCGGTGAGTCACTTAATGTGAATGTTTATTCTACCTCTAATCAGCACTGTAGTCACTGTATGATCTGCAGCGAGATGATGGGTGGTATGATATTTTTTGTGTGAAACAGCATCTCCCAGAATGTCCTCAACATTGTTCAGGCCATGCTGGGAGCTGTAGTTTTACACCGTATAAACCTATACGGCAGGGGTTGCACTAAATTGAGCTGTATTTGATCTGGTGTTGTATATATGTACTACTCTTGGTTCTAATGCTGTATGTAAGTACTGAGTTTGGTTCTGGTGCTGTATATACGTATGAGATTTGTTTTGGTGCTGTATATATGTAATGAGTTTTGTTCTGGTGCTGTATATATGTAATGAGTTTGGTTCTGGTGCTGTATATATGTAATGAGTTTGGTTCTGGTGCTGGATGTATTCATGTACTGAGGTTGGTTATGGTGCTGTATTTATGTACTGAGGTTTGTTCTGGGGATGTATTTATGTACTGAGCTTTGTTCTAGTGCTGTATTTATGTACTGAGCTTGGTTCTAGTGCTGTATTTATGTACTGAGCTTTGTTGTGGTACTGTATTTATGTACTGAGCTTGGTTCTAGTGCTGTATTTATGTGCTGAGCTTGGTTATAGTGCTGTATTTATGTGCTGAGCTTGGTTATAGTGCTGTATATATGTCAGAGCTTGGTTCTAGTGCTCATTTTATGTACTGAGCTTGGTTTTAGTGCTGTACATATGTACTGAGCTTGGGTGTGGTACTGTATATATGTCAGAGCTTGGTTCTAGTGCTCATTTTATGTACTGAGCTTGGTTCTAGTGCTGTATTTATGTGCTGAGCTTGGTTGTAGTGCTGTATATATGTACTGAGCTTGGGTGTGGTACTGTATATATGTCAGAGCTTGGTTCTATTGCTGTATATATGTACTGAGCTTGGGTGTGGTACTGTATATATGTCAGAGCTTGGTTCTAGTGCTCATTTTATGTACTGAGCTTGGTTCTAGTGCTGTATATATGTACTGAGCTTGGTTGTGGTACTGTATATATGTCAGAGCTTGGTTCTAGTGCTAATTTTATGTACTGAGCTTGGTTCTAGTGCTCATTTTATGTACTGAGCTTGGTTCTAGTGCTGTACATATGTACTGAGCTTGGGTGTGGTACTGTATATATGTCAGAGCTTGGTTCTAGTGCTCATTTTATGTACTGAGCTTTGTTCTAGTGCTCATTTTATGTACTGAGCTTTGTTCTAGTGCTGTATATATGTCAGAGCTTGGTTCTAGTGCTCTTTTTATGTACTGAGCTTGGTTCTATTGCTGTATATATGTACTGAGCTTGGGTGTGGTACTGTATATATGTCGGAGCTTGGTTCTAGTGCTCATTTTATGTACTGAGCTTGGTTCTAGTGCTGTATATATGTACTGAGCTTGGGTGTGGTACTGTATATATGTCAGAGCTTGGTTCTGGTGCTGTATATATGTACTGAGCTTGGGTGTGGTACTGTATATATGTCAGAGCTTGGTTCTATTGCTGTATATATGTACTGAGCTTGGGTGTGGTACTGTATATATGTCAGAGCTTGGTTCTAGTGCTCTTTTTATGTACTGAGCTTGGTTCTATTGCTGTATATATGTACTGAGCTTGGTTCTGGTGCTGTATATATGTCAGAGCTTTGTTCTAGTGCTCTTTTTATGTACTGAGCTTGGTTCTATTGCTGTATATATGTACTGAGCTTAGGTGTGGTACTGTATATATGTCAGAGCTTGGTTCTAGTGCTCATTTTATGTACTGAGCTTGGTTCCTAGTGCTGTACATATGTACTGAGCTTGGTTCTGGTGCTGTATATATGTCAGAGCTTTGTTCTAGTGCTCTTTTTATGTACTGAGCTTGGTTCTATTGCTGTATATATGTACTGAGCTTGGTTCTATTGCTGTATACATGTACTGAGCTTGGTTCTGGTGCTGTATATATGTCAGAGCTTTGTTCTAGTGCTCTTTTTATGTACTGAGCTTGGCTCTATTGCTGTATTTATGTACTGAGCTTGGGAGTGGTACTGTATATATGTCAGAGCTTGGTTCTAGTGCTGTATTTATGTACTGAACTTAGTTGTGGTGCTGTATATATGTCAGAGCTTGGTTCTAGTGCTCTTTTTATGTACTGAGCTTTGTTCTAGTGCTGTATATATTAACTGAGCTTGGTTGTGGTACTGTATATATGTACTGAGCTTGGGTGTGGTACTGTATATATGTCAGAGCTTTGTTCTAGTGCTCTTTTTATGTACTGAGCTTGGTTCTATTGCTGTATATATGTACTGAGCTTGGTTCTATTGCTGTATATATGTACTGAGCTTGGGTGTGGTACTGTATATATGTCGGAGCTTGGTTGTGGTACTGTATATATGTCGGAGTTTGGTTCTAGTGCTCTTTTTATGTACTGAGCTTGGTACTGGTGCTGTATATATGTCAGAGCTTGGTTCTAGTGCTGTATATATGTCAGAGCTTGGTTCTGGAGCTGTAATTATATAGGATATATTTATAACAAAATTGCAGGGCAGATGGCATTTTTCTCAATTCATTGTATATTTCATGGGAACCTGTCTGGTAGTTTTAACCCCTTGGACCGTCACCATGCGGTAATACATGATCTGACAGTATTCCCCTGTATGTTTTTTTCAGATGCAGCAAAATCTTTAAAATCCACTTTTAAAACGACGCACACTATATGCAAATTACTCATTAGAGGGTCATGGAGCGGTGCCGATATCCTCACGAGTCACATAGTCCTGCCTCCAAACCCACCTTTCCATGTATGAGTGACATCTCACTGGCTGATACAATTTTCTCGGATGCGCCATTGCCTTGTGGCACTATACACAAGGGGGAGAGATGTGTGGCACTATACACAAAGGGGGGCTGTGTGGCACTATACACAAGGGGGAGCTGTGTGGCACTATACACATAGGGGGGCTGTGTGACACTATACACAAGGGGGAGCTGTGTGGCACTATACACATAGGGGGGCTGTGTGGCACTATACACAAGGGGGAGCTGTGTGGCACTATACACAAGGAAGAGCTGTGTGGCACTATACACATGGGGGAACTGTATGGCACTATTTACAAGGGGGAGGGATGTGGCTCTATCTACAGGTGGCTGAGTGTGGCACAATCTACAAGTGTCTGTGTGTGCCACTATCTACTAAGTGGGGCTGTGTGGCACTATATACAAGGGAGGGGGCTGTGTGGCACTATATACAGTGGGCACTTTATGGCATTCTACAAGGGAGAGGTGGGGGTGCTATCTACAAATGGGGTGACACTGTCTATAGGAGGGGCTATATAGCACTGTCTACAGGGGGGCTGTATGGCACATTCTACAAGGGGCACTATTTATAAGGGGGGGTCCCGGGCCAAGAATTTGCTATGGGGCCCAGTCTTTCCTAGTTACGCCCCTGAGCAGACTCTAGTGTCTCGTCTAGTTATATAATGCAATTGGAACAGCCTCAATAGATGATGCGCTGCAGGAAAAAACGTACAATGTATAATGTAGAGCGCCACGGTATGGTCACCGAGGGGAACTGTTTACTTTCATGGATGAAGTAATAGCGCAATTATGTGGTCATCGCTGGTACTACTGACTATATTTTACGACCTTATTACTTATGGAAGGCTGCATTGGCTATACGGCGCAATAGCGCCATCGTGTGGTCAATCCAGGGAAATGCTCACTAAATTCATTGTATTGCAGGCAGCCTTAGTGATACGCTAAGCAGCAGCGCCATCATGTGGTCAATGCTGAGAAATCTCACTAAATTGAATGTAATGCAGGTAGCCTAGTGATACGCTGAGCAGCAGCGCCATCTTGTGATCAATGCTGGGAAATGCTCACTATATTCAATGTAATTCAGGCAGCCTAGTGATACAAGGAGCAGCAGCGCGCCATAGTGTGGTCACCGCAGGGAACTTTTTACTTTCAAATTATTCCGATATGGTATATATTAATCAATAATCTAGCAATACTGCAGGGAATTTATAGACCTAGTTTTATATGATGCAGACAGTACAAAAGATGTGCAATAGCAACAGCGGCCTCGTGTGGTCACTGTGGCAACTGTCTTGGTAGGCCATCTGAGTGCCCGGAAGAAAAATGACTGGAACACACAAACAGGAAGTGACGTTTATGACTTCTGGGTTGAAGCGAGGCAATCATTCAGGTATTTACAGTCAGAATCTTTCCTGTCCGTTTATTACGTGTCAGTGTGTGACGCATGATGCGCGTAGTATAAACATATTCAGCTTCTTTGTATGTGAGATTTTTACTAAAATGCTTATCAGGCGGATGATGAACGCAGTCTGTACTATGGCCACTAGGTGGTGCTATGACATAACATTATTATATTATTACCATTTACATGTTCCAGAATCAAACCTCACACTTTTTGGAGATATAAAACAGAGATTTGATCTTTTTTCAGAGCCCCTGTGACACCCCCCTCTCCTATGTAACCGTGTTAACACCAGTGTAGCCATAAGGGTATGTTCACACAACCTATTTTCAGACGTAATTCAGGCATTTTAGGCTATGTTCACACAGAGTTTTTTGATGCGGAAACCGCGCCAAGAAAACTTGACAAAAACGGCTCGAAAATGCCTCCCATTGATTTCAATGGGAGGAGGAGGCGTCTTTTTCCCGCCAGCGTTAAAACCGCATAGCGGGAAAAAGAAGCGACTTGCCCTATCTTCGGGCGTTTACGCCTCTGACCTCCCATTGACTTCAATGGGAGGCAGAGAAAGCGTATTTCGCTGCGTTTTATGCCTGCGGCACTCAATGGCCGCGGGCGAAAAACGCAGTGAAAATCGGCGTGCAGGGAGAGGAAAATCTGCCTTAAACTTCCAAACGGAATTTTGAGGCAGAAATTCCGCCTGCAAAAAACTCTGTGTGAACCCAGCCTTACGCCTCGATTTATGCCTGAAAAACCGTCTCCATTACGCCTACAAACATCTGCCCGTTGCTTGCAATGGGTTTTACGATGTTCTGTTCAGACAAGGTGTAATTTTACGCGTCACTGTTAAAATACGGCGCGTAAAATGATGGCTCGTCAAAAGAAGTGCAGGACACTTCTTGGGGCGTTTTTGGAGCCGTTTTTCATTGACTCTATTGAAAACAGCTCCTGATTTTCAGACGTTTTTTAAGTCACTCGCGATTTTTGCAGCGTTTATCGTTGCGTCTTTTACGGCCGTTTTTTGGAGCCTTTTTCGCTAGAGTCAATGAAAAACGGCTCCAAAAAATTCTCAAGAAGTGACCTGCACTTCTTTTTCGCGGCCGATTTTTTTATTCGTAAAAAAAACGCAGCGAAAAACGCTCTGTCGGAACAGAACGCCGTTTTCCAATTGAAATCAATGTTTCTGCCTTCGATCTTTCGGACGCTTTTCGGCCGTTTACGGATGGAAAAACGGCAGAAAATAGGCCGTATGAACATACCCTAAGGGTATGTTCACACTACAGCGCAAAATGCATCTGAAATTACGGAGCTGTTTTCAAAAGAAAACAGCTCCTGAATTTCAGACGTTTTTGCATGCACTCGCGTTTTTCGCGGCCGTAATTGGAGCTGTTCTTCATTGGAGTCAATGAAAACCGGCTCCATAAACGTCCCAAGAAGTGTCCTGCACTTCTTTGACGCGGGCGTAATTTTACGTGCCATCTTTTGACAGTGACGCATAAAATTACACCTCATGGGAACAGAACATCGTAAAACCCATTGCAAGCAACGGGCAGATGTTTGCAGACGTATTGGAGCCGTCTTTTCAGGCGTAATTCGAGGCGTAAAACAACTCCATTACGTCTGAAAATAGGTCGTGTGCACATACCCTTACAGTGACGGTCACAGTGCCCACATGACAGCAACAGTCAAGGGCCCCCATACCAGGGACAACCACCTTTCTGCCAGAACAGTGACAGCCAAAGTGCTCCCATAACATTGACTGTTGCTGTTATGTGGGCACTGTGAGTGTTACTGTTATGGGAGCACTATGGCTGTCACTGTTCTGGGGGAGAGTTGGTTGTCCTTGTTATGGAGGACTTTGAAAGTTACAGTGCCCACATAACAGCAACAGTCAAAGTCCTCCGTAACAGGGACAACCAACTCTCCCCCAGGAAAGTGACAGCCATAGTGCTCCCATAACAGTGACAGTCACAGTGCCCACGTAACAGCAACAGTCAAAGTCCCCCATAACAGTTGATTAACAGCTGATGGCCACTGTTACATTGTTTGAAGTTCCATCTAAGGGTGCGTTCACATATATCAATTGCATCATCATCAGTTTTTTTGTCTCAAGTGATTACAACTGATGCAAAAACCGATTCAAAAATGTATCAGTTGCATCAGACTTTTTCACAATTTTTACTACAAAACCTTCAGTTGTCGTTAGTTGTCATCCGTTTTTAACATCAGTTTTTACCACAATGGTCCACCAAAAAGGTCGTCTAGGGTCTGAAAATGTCACCCCCCCCCCCTGTAGATAATGCCACAGTGCCCTCTGTATATAATGCCATAGTACTCCCTGTATATAATGCCACACCCCCTGTAGATAATGCCACAGTGCCCTCTGTATATAATGCCACACTCCCTGGAGATAATGCCACAGTGCCCTCTGTATATAATGCCACACCCCCTGCAGATAACGCCACACAGCGCCCACTGTAGATTGTACCACACAGCGCCCCCCTGTAGACAGCGTCACCTCCACTGTTTGTAGCGCTACCCCCTTCTCCTGTAGATAGCGCCACTCAAGCTCCCTCTAGCATACATGGACAGTGGCGTCAGGGGTTACTCCCTAAACGGAATCCCCGGCCACAGCATTACCAATGCTGTGGACGAGGATTGCCTCATTAAGGACCCCCTAACGCCACGGTCCATATATGGACAGTGACGTCAGTGTCTACTCCTTGAGTGGAATCCCCTTGCCGACTCTGGCCAGGGATTCTGCTCCAGGAGGAGATCCCTGACGTCAATGTCCAAATATGGACATTAACCTCAGGGGTTTCCTCTAGGAGCCAAGATCATCGGCAACGGGGATTCCGCCCAATCCGTAGCCACTGACGTCACTGTCCATATATGGACAGTGACGTCGAGGGCTTCCCCGTAGGTAGCGCTGTGGCCAGAGAGTTCTCAGCAAGTGGAGCAGGTCCCTCTGCTTCTCCACTCTGAACTAATTCTGAAGCAGGGAGCTGATGGTTCCCTGCTTCAGAATTGGGTTCAACTCTATCTGCGTCCTTAGGATGCAGATACAGTTGACAGCGGGACATACCCCCGGCCACCTTTCCGCCAGGTGCTGCTGTAAGGTGGATGTGGCAGCTCCTGGCGTTCATCCGGCCACAGTTAAAATAGATAGGATACGGCGCCGGACATCCTGGGAGCCAGACAAAAAAACGCTGCAGGTAAAGTTTTTGGATCCTGGTTCCTGCACTGGTCTATCACTGTACGGAGCCACAACTGATGTTCCCTGTGCCAGGACAGATCCCATAGAAAGCTATGGGATCCGTTCTAGCATCAGTTTCACTATGGCTGTTCTGCAACACGATGGAGGGAAACTGACAGGAGCAACGGTCATATGTGAACGGCCCCTAATCTGGCATTGATAACAAATATTTGGTGAAAGTTTTTGGTGGATTGTCAGGATTTTCTCGGCACAGCGTCAGTTCTGAGCATGTTGAAGGTATCAGTGTCTGGAGAGGAGCTGGGTCAGGTGAGATGTGGACACTTCAGTTCAGGCATTATAATGACCGACAACATTATAACCTCTGACAAGGACATTACATGACTGGACCATAAAGTTGACTTGTTTACAGAACGTTGAGTTGGCTCCATTTTTGGTCAGAGATCTCCAAGTGTAATACTGGAAGGTTCCCACGGCTAAAGAGAGTTCAGTGCTCCAGAATTAAAGGGGTTGTCCGGGCAGGGGGCGGTTTTTCATACTGATGACCTTTCCACAGGATAGATCATCGGTATATCATTGATGGGGGTCCATTCCGGAAGCAGATGGCTCACAGTATAGCGGCCGTGAATGGGACTAGAGCTGCAGTTCTGCAGCATGGCCGCTATACAGTGTATGAAGCACTGCATACCCAGCATAACATCCGGTGCCCGGAGGCAGCCCGAACAGCTGATCGGTGTGGGGTCCGGGTGTCATATTTCACCACTTATTACATTACCGGATACATATCACAATGTAATGACCATTACTCACCGTCTGCCGGAAGTTGACATGGCCATAACCAAGAGACCATCTTTTGATCATGTTCCTGCAGACACGTATAGACAGCACAGGCCCATCTGGACTAAACTTCTGATAGATAGAGGAAGGCCATAGGATATTGGCTGTTACTGTGCGGATCTCCACTGAAGAAGTAACAGAATATTCTCATCACACAAATTGATGGCATATCGTTGGATTATGCCATCATTTTGCGATCGGTAAAAGTTTTACTGCCATATGAACCCTCGTTCTCGATCATTGCCCTTGTAAAGGATTTACCAGACACAGCTTCTGTGTCGACGCCCGTGATTAATCAGTCTGCACCTGCTCCTAGGTCTGATAGAGTGACTCGATCTGCTACGACTCAGGCTGGTAGGCTGAGGAGTGGGAGAACCTATCACAGCCTTGCCAGACGGCGCTAGCTGCCGCCCTCGGTCTATTTATACCTTCATTTCCTGCTTTTCTTTTGCCTGTGATTCTGTCTGGCTTCCTAGCTCTGCTGTTCCTGCTAGTACTATTGACCTCTGCTTCAATTTGACCCTGGCTTTACTGACCACTCTCCTGCTCTGCGTTTGGTACCTCATACACTCCTGCTTTGACTCGGCTCGTTCACTACTCCTGTTGCTCACGGTGTTGCCGTGGGCAACTGCCCCATTTCCCTTAGCTTCTGTGTACCCTCGTCTGTTTGTCTGTCGTGCACTTATTGAACGTACGGACCATCGCCCGGTTGTACGCCGTCGCCTAGGACGGGCCGTGCAAGTAGGCAGGGACTGAGTGGCGGGTAGATTAGGGCTCACCTGTCTGTCTCCCTACCCCGGCATTACAGCCCTTTTGCGGCTTTAACAGTCTCTACTCTTCTGGGAAGGCTTGCCACAAGATTTTGGAGTGTGACCTCACAAATGCTTTTTTTGGCTGATTGGGCACAAATTCCCACAGACAAGCACTGATATTGGATGAGTAGGTTTTGCTCGCAACCCGTGTTATAATTCATCCCAAAGGTGTTGGATGGTCCTTTGTGCAGGCCACACGAGTCACTACACAACAAACTCATCAAACCATGTCTTTATGGACCTTGCTTACAGGGGCGCAGTCATGCTGGGACAGGAAACGTCCTTCCCCAAACTGTTCCCACTATTGTCCAAAATGTCTTCCTATGTGGAAGCATTAACATTACTCTTCAATGGAAATAAGAGATGTAGCCCAAACCCTAAAAACCATCCCCAGACATTTATCTTTCCTCCCCTAAATTTTACAGTAGACACTATGTATTCCTGTAGGTAACGTTCAGAGGCCCAGATTGACCCATCAGACTACCAGATAACAAGACGTTATTCATCACTCTAGAGAACGACTTGCTATACACCTCTCCAGCTGACGCCTGGCATTGTGCATGGGGATCTAAGGAAATCCATTTCATGAAGCTCCTGACACACAGTTCTTGTTCTGCGCCACGTTTAAAGCCACTGAGCTCTTCAGTACGACCCATACTACTAGCAATGTTTCTCTGGAGATTGCATGGCTGTGGGCTTGATTTTATGCACTGGTTTGCAATGCGTGAAGCTGAAACACCTAAGCTCAATAATTAGGTGGGGAGTTCACGTACTTTTATCCATATAGTATTGTCTCTCACCTCCCACATGCTGTATTTTCTCCTTACTGCCAAAAGACACGGAACTAAAAATTAAAGAAGAGCTCCAGTGGAAGCACAACTTTCCATGTCTGCACCCCTCACCTGACTGTATATATCACTCTACACTTCTTTTATGTATACTGTACTTACTTTTTGAACTCCTGCCTTGTCCGTGCTTTAAAAAAGCCTCCGTCTTGATTCTTAGATTTCCCCAGCTTTCTCTTCCTCTCTGCTTTGCTATCAATCACATGACCAGCTAAAGACCATATAATTTCTTTATGCTGGGGGACACTGTGATTATTATTCTCTCTATATTCTTCTAAATAAGCTGAGAAACCATAAGTATACAGACAGAGAGGCTGCACTATATTCTTCTACACCTGTGTGACAGGAACCTGTCTAAGTATCAGTGGCAGTTGATGATAGAAGTTTCTGTTTCCCCCTGTGTATAACTAGTGCGGTACAGAAACTGCTGAAGCCTGTGACGGGTGACACATAGATCTCCAGAGACCCAAGTAGAGAAAGCAGTCACCGAGCCGGATTCACACTGCTGCTAAGCAACCGTCCCGGTCTGATATATAGAGATAAATAACAGGGGAGAGACTGACACATGGAATACCAGAATGCAGCACATGGGAGAGGTCAGTTTTGGCCGGAGTGTCCCTTTAACATTTCATAATTCTATCATCTAGTTATCATCTCTTTATTTGTAGATCTCATTCGAAACCATCTACACGTCATTGTTCTTTGTGATGGATAAGGGACACATAACGGAGAAGATACTGAACGTCACCCTGGAGATAATCTACCTTCTTACCGGAGAGGTAAAATAATCCGGGCCTCATGTATATGTCCTTTCTCTTATCTTTTTATCCTACGAACAATATTATATAAAAAGCAAAAGATCACGTCATCATAATTGATTTGTAAATATAAATGCTGTAACAAATCTTCTCTGGTGCATAGTGTGAAGGTAGCGCCCACTAGCATTTTGACTGCCCCCCTAATGCTGCTTCCACCTTCCTAAACAGTCCACGGTGGACACGCATTACAAAAGTTATGATTTTTGGAATGGTGGGAGGTGTCGTGGAAATCCATTGCTCAAAATATATTAGACTAAAATTTATACGAGTCCCAACAGACTCTCAAGGCCAGACTCCATTAGTCAGAATCCTAATTAGGATATTTCACCGATATATATGGAGAGAGGAGAAGAAAACACACAGACGCTGCTGATAATGTTCAAAATGCTCCTGTGAAGGATTTATTACCAAACTCAAACTGTTAAACTGAAATTCAGAAGGGGTGTCGGCTTGAGGTTAACCAATCAGAGACAATGTAACAATATTTGTTATTCAGTAAAAAGCATACAATAAAATACATCCCAGATACATCATTATAATTCTTCACACATTATGTTTACAGGTTTCTTATCTCTCTTTTGGACAGAATGTTCTCGTGGAGATGGGGGAGACCTTCCCTCACGCATACTTGCCATCCTCCCATCTCACTCCCTGTCCATTCTCTACAAACTTCGCATGGGAACCAAGGTCAAAGATAAAACATACGAAATCAACATTACTTGTATTAAAGGAACAATGACTTTTCTATTCACTACAATAAAACCAAGATGGGAACTCCAGACATGATGGGAACTCCAGACAAGATGGGAACTCCAGACAAGATGGGAACTCCAGACAAGATGGCTGCTGCACGAAACTAAATCATTTACACATTATCATCACTTTCACATAATACATATCTTAGTAATTCGGCCTCCTGCTTGATAATTCACAATGTAATTTCATACAGAGAATATAAGCAAATAAATCATCCTTCACAGAGGTAAAAAACGAAAATTGAAAAAACCGAAAATAGGCTGTTCATTAAGGGGTTAATAACCTATCATTCACTTGTTATATACCTGGACAGTGTTACCTGGTGGTGGTTGCATTCAGTTATCCTTTGGATGCATTACTATGGACTGATCTGTGGGCTACAACATAAGGTGTCTTAGCCTGGGGACTGTGTTGCTCCCTCTGCAGGCGGGGTGTTGCGGTGGCACTGGTTGCCATGTGGTGCGGCACCTAATAGAGTAGGGACCCACTTAAAAGAAGTCGCCATGAGGAGGCAGGTGCGCTTATAGAATCAAAATGTTTACTAAGAACTTCCTGTTCATTTTGATTCTCTTGTATGTTCCATCTCGATATCCAGGATTGTTCAGTAGTGAAGAAGACATCTGGTGACTCTCTATCCCCCAACAGCTGTCCCTACATGTCTGGAGGATGGATCAGTACCATCACGGAGCTTTCACTGATACCTAAGAGAAACAACGAGCAGAAGATCCTAGAACTCACCAACAAGATCATTCATCTGCTGACCGGAGAGGTGAGGACTACCGGGAATGCTGGGACATTATATAGTATAAGGTGTCAGGATGTCTCCGTCTATTTCTCCATGGAGGAGTTGGAGTATATAGAAGAACACAAGGATCTGTACAGGGACGCCATGATGGAGGACCACCGGCCCCTCACATCACCGGGTAAGAGGAGAGCATTTTTGACAGTCCACAAGATACACCCATCACCTGATAACTACATATAAACAATGTCTTCCACTGTATGTGTCTCCTACAGGTACAGTGAAGGAAATAAGTATTTGATCCCTTGCTGATTTTGTAAGTTTGCCCACTGTCAAAGACATGAACAGTCTAGAATTTTTAGGCTAGGTTAATTTTACCAGTGAGAGATAGATTATATTTTAAAAAAAATCACATAGTCAAAATTATATATATGTATTTGCATTGTGCACAGAGAAATAAGTATTTGATCCCTTTGGCAAACAAGACTTAATACTTGGTGGCAAAACCCTTGTTGGCAAGCACAGCAGTCAGACGTTTTTTGTAGTTGATGATGAGGTTTGCACACATGTTAGATGGAATTTTGGCCCACTCCTCTTTGCAGATCATCTGTAAATCATTAAGATTTCGAGGCTGTCGCTTGGCAACTCGGATCTTCAGCTCCCTCCATAAGTTTTCGATGGGATTAAGGTCTGGAGACTGGCTAGGCCACTCCATGACCTTAATGTGCTTCTGTTTGAGCCACTCCTTTGTTGCCTTGGCTGTATGTTTCGGGTCACTGTCGTGCTGGAAGACCCAGCCACGAGCCAGTTTTAATGTCCTGGTGGAGGGGAGGAGGTTGTAACTCAGGATTTGACGGTACAAGGCTCCATCCATTCTTCCATTGATGCGGTGAAGTAGTCCTGTGCCCTTAGCAGAGAAACACCCCCAAAACATAATGTTTCCACCTCCATGCTTGACAGTGGGGACGGTGTTCTTTGGGTCATAGGCAGCATTTCTCTTCCTCCAAACACGGCGAGTTGAGTTAATACCAAAGAGCTCAATTTTAGTCTCATCTGACCACAGCACCTTCTCCCAATCACTCTCAGAATCATCCAGATGTTCATTTGCAAACTTCAGACGGGCCTGTACATGTGCCTTCTTGAGCAGGGGGACCTTGCGGGCACTGCAGGATTTTAATCCATTACGGCATAATGTGTTATCAATGGTTTTCTTGGTGACTGTGGTCCCAGCTGCCTTGAGATCATTAACAAGTTCCCCCCGTGTAGTTTTCGGATGAGCTCTCACCTTCCTCAGGATCAAGGATACCCCACGAGGTGAGATTTTGCATGGAGCCCCAGATCGATGTCGATTGACAGTCATTTTGTATGTCTTCCATTTTCTTACTATTGCACCAACAGTTGTCTCCTTCTCACCCAGCGTCTTACTTATAGTTTTGTAGCCCATTCCAGCCTTGTGCAGGTCTATGATCTTGTCCCTGACATCCTTAGAAAGCTCTTTGGTCTTGCCCATGTTGTAGAGGTTAGAGTCAGACTGATTAATTGAGTCTGTGGACAGGAGTCTTTTATACAGGTGACCATGTAAGAGCTGTCTATAATGCAGGCACCAAGTTGATTTGGAGCGTGTAACTGGTCTGGAGGAGGCTGAGATCTTAATGGTTGGTAGGGGATCAAATACTTATTTCTCTGTGCACAATGCAAATAAATATATATCATTTTGACTATGTGATTTTCTTTTTTTTTTTTTTTATATAATCTATCTCTCACTGGTAAAATTAACCTAGCCTAAAAATTCTAGACTGTTCATGACTTTGACAGTGGGCAAACTTACAAAATCAGCAAGGGATCAAATACTTATTTCCTTCACTGTATATCCAGTAAGAGAAATCCATCAGAGAGATGTCCCAGTTCTGTGTTTTCCCGGGATTGTCCACAGGAATATCACAACGTCCCAGAGGGTCATCACGTAGGTGGAACCAAAGTCTCGTCAAATCCCATAAAGGTGAATGTGCACTTCATGCTTTGCCAATATTACCTAATAATTTGTTACATTTCAGCTCATTAACTGAGGAAATAATTTGTAATATTTTATGTGAGTGTTTAGGGAAACATTCATATTAAAGTTGAGAATGTAGACGGAGGATACAAGGCGTATGTGTGGGAGGATCAAAGGTGCAATAAGGAAGAAACTTCTAACAATATCTACCCAGGTGAGCGACAACCACAAACTGTTCAGTGACTAAAACAATCTCTTTTTATGAACTCTCCTTGGCTACATGCAGACGACCGTTCTTCTCGTCAGTGTGCTATCCGTATTGTAACGGACGGCCGACTGACCCCTTCATTTCTATGGCTCCGTGCACACTGCCATGTTCTTCACAGATCCTTGTGTGGGACCAGGCCACAAAACTCAGAGCAGGTCCTGTTCCTGTCAGTATTTGTGGCTCGGTCTCGCCCATTCAAGTCAAACCTATGGAACAAATGGGACGGATGCGGAGGACACACTGTCGTACCGCAAAAAAACGGACAATGGATCCATTGTTTGCAGGACGCAAATACAAACAATCATGAGCAGGTAGCCTTGGTATGTGTGAAGTGTCCAGTAGGGGCTACGGGGAGCCAACATCATCTTTTGGACTCCTGTAATCCTTGGAAATGTTGTGACATCTATCATCATTGTCATAACTTTCTACTCTGACACCTTGATAAGAGATCTTTACATTTAACATCTTTACATTTGCTCCCACAGATGGAGAGGACAGCAAAAATATTTTGGAAGGATGTCTCTTTTTATCTCCAGACTGTATACTGGACAACGGCAACATCACTCAAGGTTCTCCAGGAGAAAACGTCACTTCTCCAAGGGTTGTTAGTGCAGGTTTATCATCCGATTCTTCTGACCACCAGGAATGTTCTTCTATTAGATTGAGCGTCAATTCACCTAGTACAGATCGTAAGGACAATAATATGTTTTCATGTTCTGAGTGTGGGAAATGTTTTCCACTAATATCCTATCTGAATAAACATAAGAAAACTCACACCGAGGATAAGCCATTCCAATGTGGACAATGCGGAAAATGCTTTCGAAGTGGATCAAAACTTAGAAGACACCAGAGGGTTCACACAGGGGAGAAACCATATCTATGTGCTGATTGCGGGAAGCTCTTTGCTCATAAACTAAGTCTCGTCAACCATCGGAAAACCCACACAGGTGAGAAGCCATTCTCCTGCACCGAATGTGGGAAATGTTTTTCATTGAAGACGTATCTGACCATCCATCAAAGGACGCACACTGGAGAGAAGCCATTTTTCTGCTCTGATTGTAGAAAATGTTTTGCACAGAAAACAAGTCTTAATATACAGCAAAAATCCCACAAAAGTGAGACAAAAATGACATGTTCAATTGTGGGAGAACATTGATGTAAAGAATGATTATGTTCTCTAAACGGGAAATTGACAAATCACCGTCCTTAGATGGAAACAGATTTTATAAATAAAAACCCGGCACCGATCAGCGGCTCCGGCTGATTCCGAGCACCGGATGTCCATGCCTATCCTGAGGACCTATCCTGTGGATAGGTCCTCCGTATTAAAAACCGCCCCGTGCCCGGACAACCCCTTTAAGGACCAAGCATTGTTTTTGGTTTTTCCATCATTGCATTCCAAGAGCCATAAAGTTTTTATTTTTCTGCTGAGGTTGCTGTATGGACGTCATTCTGTGTTAAGGGGTTATAGAAAACTTGTAATCACATGTTCAGATTTTTTGGGGCGAGAAATATTCTTTTTCTGTTCACTAAAAATAGACATACGAAATACACAAACTCTTCCCTTGTCAGTCTGGGTATTAATACCTACGATATCTACTTGTGCCTACTTTGATTAGTGCAAAGTGGAGGGCACTCCGTCACTAAGTAGATGCACCCACACAACCGCCCATGAGAGTTTAGAAGGCAAAGCCCCTTCTCTTAGGATATCCATTCATTACAATGGAGGACCCACTGGCGGTAAGGCAGCTGGCCAACAGGGAGCAGGTGAGGGTCTATAGTTCTATAGGTACCTGTGGCATCTCAGACAGCAGCAGGGCAGGCTCGGCTGGGACTTGGGTAGCAGGCGAAAGTCAGGCGAGGTGAAGCAAATCAGACGTGGATGCTAGACCAGGAAGGTATGGATTGCTAGGAACAGGAACTGGAAACGGGTATAGGGACAGGGACTGGAACAAGAAACACACTAGGAGGCCATCACATATACAAACTAGGCAACACAACGCTCTGGCATAGAACTAGGGGACTGGACCCCTCTTATAGTCCAGGGTACTCACGGGTCAAAGTTCGTCCATGAGGTTCAGTGCGCGCGCTGCCCCTTTTAAGAGCGGGCACGAGCATGCGCACGCACCCTACGGGACGGCAGAGGTGAGTGGATGCAAGCGCTGGCGTCTCCTGAGGAGGAGACTGGGGCCAGCGCTTGCCGACTCGTGGCTGCGGCTGTCAGGGGGAGGTTGGCACTGACAGCCCGCAGCCACGGACATTACAGGAGGCAGCTGTCCGGCAGAAACCAGCTATTATTCGATGTATGTTTCAAAAATATTCGTCACAAGCTGTAACTAAAGACTGGATCTCCTAAGACGACTGTCTGACCTTTATGGATAATTCTTAGCTTCGTCGGGTATATAAGTGAAAACTCAACGTTTTTGTTATTTTTTTTACCTCCAAAAAGACCCTCTCAGCTTTTGATCTCTTTTACAGTCTGAGAATAACATTATTTTTTTTACTTTATTACGCGAATTTCCCCTTTATGCCACAACTTTTTAAGGATCACATCTCGGTCTATTGAGTATAGACATTTAGTAGAATAAATACTGCAGATTTTTTGCAACGTATTTCATTGCATAAAGTCTGCAGCCTAAGGCCTCATGCACACGAACATATTTTTTTCCTCCCGTAAATACTGGCGTAAATGCAGGTCCCTTGTCACACGTATTTGACCCATATTCCACCAGTATTTACGGACCCGTGCCCGTAAATACGGGTCCGGTGTCACCAGTATTCAACCCGTATTTACGGACCCGTTTTCTCTGCACTAATCGGCAGCCCCTTCTCTCTATCAGGGCTGGAAAGAGAGAAGGGGCAGCCCTTTTGGGCAGAGTTTCCGCAGCGATTGAAAGTAAAAGAAGTTGATACGTACCGTTGTCTTGGTGACGCGTCCCTCTTTTGACATCCAGTTCGTCCTCCCTGGATGACGCGGCAGTCCATGTGACCGCTGCAGCCTGTGATTGGCCTGTGATTGGCTGCAGCAGTCACATGGGATGAAACGTCATCCCGGGAGGCAGGACTGGAGGAAGAAACAGGGTAAGTTAACTTTTAATACTATTAACTCCTGTAGTCACTGTCCCGGGTGCTGAAAGAGTTACTGCCGATCAGTTAACTCTTTCAGCACCCTGGACAGTGACTATCCCCTGATGTCGCCTAGCAACGCTCCCGTAATTGCGGGTGCACACACGTAGCCAGACGTAATTACGGGAGCCTCATAGACTTTTATGGGCCTGCACGTGCCGTTATTACGGCCTGAAATTGGACATGTTCCATATTTTTCAACGGCACGGGCAGCTTCCTGTAAGCAAACGGGAAGGTACCCGTGGCCAATAGAAGTCCATGTGCATGAGGCCTAATGCAGTAGCAGTAGAGTGAATGAGATTTGAACAATCAGATTTATTTAATCCGCAGCATTATGCTGTGAAATTGCTGTTTTTTTCATGCAAGTTTTCCCCATTTAATTCAATGCGGAGGTAAAACTTGCGACAAATCTCAAATGTTGCGTTTTTTTGCGACAGAATAACTGAAACAAAAGAAAAGCTTAAACTTACCCGTTTTATATACTTCTCCATCCAGGCCGGCCTCCTCGGATGACGTTTCATGACGCCAATCACAGGCTGCAGCAGTCACATGAGATGAAACGTCATCCCAGGAGGCCGGGCTGCTGGACAATACAGGGACACGTCGCCATGACTACTTTTAGACCCTTAACTTAGTGGTCCCATTATTAAATATCATATACATTGTAAAGATCATAAAAAAAATAATGTTTTCCATTTACTGTTAAAAAAAAAATATGATCCAGTGGAGAGTTATGAAATTTACCTTACATATTTATGGCGCCTCCGGGTGTTCAAAGTGTATAGCAATGTGCACATCCACCTACTGAGCTCAATTCTGGTGGACATGCACTCTCCCCACAACCTTGTCTCTGCATTGTAATCTTCTGATACCTGCAGATCAGCCAATAGAAATAGCTTTCATTACTGCTTGTCAGGAAAGGAGCGGAGCCTCTGCAGTTCCATGTCGGTATAGCTTTGGAGAAACCTTCTGCTGGGAAAATAAAGCACTATTGTCAGCTGCCAGAGTAGAAAGGAGAATAATTTTGCTCAGAGCCTCTCCCCCAGGAGCACAGATTAGCTGCAGCACCAAGGGGCAGGACAAAGATCCGAAGTCCACAAACAAGTCCACCTCTGAATGGGTCAACAGAAACAAAATTAAGGATTTGGGGTGGCCGAGTCAAAGCCCTGACTTGAATCCCATTGAGATGCTGTGGCAAATCCATAAATTGGCACTTCATGCTCGAAAACCCTCCAATGTAACCAAATAAAAACAATTCTGCAAAGACGAGCGGGCCAAAATTCCTCCACAGAGATGTAAAAGACTCATCGCAAGTTATCGCAAGCATTTGATTGCAGTTGTTACCACCAAGGCTGGCGCAACCAGTTGTTCGCTTTAGGGGGGCAATTACTTGATCGCATGGGCAAAATAGGTTTTGAATTATTCTCATTAAATGGAATGGAATTAAAATAGGTTGGATGATCTGAAACATTTAAATGGGACAAATTATCAAAAAAATTAGAATTCAAGTAAGGGGCAAATATTTTTTCAACGCACTGTATAATGTTAGTGCAAAATGTTTGGTGTAGGCACCACTAAAGGAGCGCACCTACTAGTAGTCTCTATAGGCCTGGCTTGGAAATACCTGTAGGTTAAACTACACCCTGGATTTGGGAGGCCGTTGTGTGACCGATTCTAAAAAAGAGACGCAGTAAAACTCTCCTGAGGTGGTTAGTTAGAAAGAAGGGGATGTGAGGGCCACAAGGGACCTGTGCTCACCAGATGTGGAAGAAAGAAGGCAACTCGGAGGAGCTCAGCGGAACGATGCTGCTGCTACAGTCGCTGTTGTATTCTGGAACCAGCCAGTGGGAGTAACATCTAATGGATAAGGGAACTCCTGGTGGAGTCTACGTAGAAGGGGTTGTTGGTCACAGATGTGAGCAGTTCACTGGTTGTAGCTGCTTTCTGCAGATGTCCGTAGTTCAGAGGGTGATGACACCTTCCTGTGTACAGTCATCAATATACCAGGTGGCCGGTTGGAATCCAGGAGGCCGTCATATGGAGATACATCTGTAAAGACCTGTGCCAGGCAAAATGGCTTGAGTGGATGTCACCAAATGCTAGTGGCAAACTCACAGATACCTGCTGGGGCCCTGTATCTAAGCCTACCATGTTGTAGACTTAGATACAGGGCCCAGCAGATAGTATCACACATGGTGTGAGACTGTCTTTTTGGGCCATGTATCTAAGCCTACCGTGTGTGATACTGTCTGCTTGGGCCCTGTATATAAGCCTATCATGTGTGATACTGTCAGTTGGGCCTGCTATCCAAGCCTATCATGTGTGATACTGTCCTCTGTATCTAAGCCTATTATGTGTAAAATTGTTTGTTTGGCCCTGTATCTAAGCCTATCATGTGTAATACTGTTAGCTGGGACCTGTATCTAAGCCTATCATGTGTGATATTGTCTTCTGAGCCGCTGTATCCAATCTTATCATGTGTGATATTGTCTGCTGAGCCGCTGTATCCAATCTTATCATGTGTGATACTGTCTGCTGTTCCCTTTATCTCAGCCTATCATGTGTAATTCTGTCCTCTGTATCTAAGCCTATTATGTGTAATACTGTTAGCTGGGACCTGTATCTAAGCCTATCATGTGTGATACTGTCTGCTGAGCCGCTGTATCCAATCTTATCACGTGTGATACTGTCTGCTGGGCCCTGTATATAACCCTATCCAGTGGCATAGCTATAGGGGTCATAGTCCTATAGATATGCTGTCTCATATACATTTTCTGGGGGGTAAAACATGTCTTGGGGCTTGTGCCCCTGATGTTCTAGGACCTTAGCAGCTCCACCGGCTGATAGTGCTGCATCGATGGGTCCCTTAGGAGACCCAGGATACAGCTGAAAGCTTTTGGCCATCGGCCATGAAGTGAAGTTGTGTTGGGCCCAAAAATAACTTTTACAGCGCGGCCCGTGAGCCTCCAGCTACGCCCCTGGCAGCCGGTGTATTCCTGCAGGCACCTCATCTCCCGGCTATTGAATATTTGTTGGGGCAGTTGATGAGGAAACTGCTGCAGACTTGGTTCATCAGTGCAGGTTGTGTGCCGGCGGCTTGGTTAGAAAGGATTGTTCTTCCATTCCTTCAGATCTCCTGGCCTCAGATTGAGGGTGTCGGTTATAGTTCTTAGGCCTCATTTACACGAGCGGAATATACGCGCGTGCGACGCACGTGATTTTCACGCGTGTCGTACGCACCTATATTACTCTATGGGGCAGTGCAGACGATGCGTGAATTTTGCGCAGCGTGAGTGCGTTGCGTAAAACTCACAACATGTTCTATAATCGTGCGTTTTTCGCGCATCACGCACCCATTGAAGTCAATGGGTGCATGAAAACCACGAAGGTCGCACGGAAGCACTTCCGTGCGAACTGCGTGATTCGCGCAAGAGCTGTCAAAAGGATGAATGTAAACAGAAAAGCACCACGTGCTTTTCTGTTTACAAACATCCAAAAGGAGTGTCTTAGAGATGAGCGAACCGAACTTCACCGGGTTCGGCCGAACTCGTTTTGGCCGAACCTGGCAAAAAATGTTGCGGGACGCGACGTCAGGAGACAGTCACTGTCCAGGGTGCTGAAATAGTTAAACTGTTGCAGCACCCTGCACAGTGACTTCCGATCCCAATATACGTGAACGTGTAAAAAAAAAAAAAAAGTTCTGACTTACCGATAAAACTCCCGGCTTCTTCCTCCAGTCTGACCTCCCGGGATGACAATTCAGTCCAAGTGACAGCTGCAGCCAATCACAGGCCAAGCACAGGCTGCAGCCAATTACAGGCTGCAGCGGTCACATGGACTGCCGCGTCATCCAGGGAGGTGGGGCCAGATGTCAAGAGAGGCGCGTCACCAAGGACGCGTCACCAAGGCAACGGCCGGGAAGTTCTCGGTAAGTACGAACCTCTTTTTTTTTTAAACAGGTTACTCGATATGGTGATCGGAATTTACTGTCGAGGGTGCTGAAAGAGTTACTGCCGATCAGTTAACTCTTTCAGCACCCTGGACAGTGACTGACGTCGGCTAGCCTCATCTCTATGATGGCGGCTGCGCGAAAATCACGCAGCCGCGCATCATACACGGATGACACACGGAGCTGTCAAGTGCCTTTTGCGCACGCAAAACGCTGCGTTTTTTACGAGCGCAAAACGCACACGCTCGTGTAAATGAGGCCTAACTCTGTGTGTTTGCCATGTGCTGGCCTGATTGTGTGTGCCAGTCTAGTATTCTGTTTTACAGCCCTGCCGAGGTATCCTCAGTCCGTGTTTGCTTTGTTGTGCGTTTGTCTTGTTAGTTGGTTAGTGTCCTCTTACATGGCCCGACTTGGGTCGTGTAAACGAGCGCTGATCAACGAGATATCTTCACGATCGGCGCTCGTTTGCTCAATTGACAAGTAGCTGTGTATGGGGGCGAGTGCTCGTTATTATGATCACCCGTCCTCATACATTTCTATCATGTCGGCAGCGCGTCTCCCTGATTACACACCAGGATGTGCTGTCGACAACGATAATATTTCATTTCGCATAAACAATACAATCAGCAATGAACGAGCTGATTGGCTCGTTCATCGGCTGATTGTTGCCGTTTACACAGGGCGATGATCAGGGACGTTCTGTGAACGCTCGTTTGCCCGATAATTGGCCCGTGTAAAAGGGCCTGTAGTTTCATCCTGTTTCATTGTTTTCTTTTCGGTTTGCCGGCTTTCCCTGAGTGTTTCATCGGTTTGTATTGTTTTCATTGCCTCTGGTTTCTAGTGTTTTCCTGGGGCTGTGTCTTCGGATTAGGAACTCCATTACAGACAGTCTTTGGGACAGTGGGGGTTAGTGGTGTTGGGGTCAGTGCTTAGGAACAGATCCAGGGATAGCTACAAGGTCAGCTAGTTAGGGTTAGCTTGTTATCATCTACCATCATGTTTGGTTTCCATTATCTGTCTGTTATCATTACCCATCATCCGTTTGATCCCATCATCCACCTGACATCATCTTGTTCCATCCCTGTCTTCAGTCGGTGACTGCCTGTTATCTTATATTGCTGCTGCCTGTCAGTATTGTGATACGAGCTTCATAAATCCCTTACCTTTCACTGTCCGGTTTGTTCACATTTCGGCTCCTCTGTAGTCCTGGAATTGCTATAGGAAAAGTCTAGTCCTGCTATCTTGTGGCCAGCCGGCATCGCTATATTATAACCGACCATAACCGGGCTGCAGGTGAAGGTCCCCCAGATACAGAAGCTGAATAACCCAACGCATGGTATCTTTACCTGACAATTTACTCCGAACATGCAGGGTAAGGCCCTGTTCACACAGTTTTTTTGCAGGCGGAAAAATGCCTCAAAATTGCTTCAGAAATTTTGAGGCAGATTTTGACCTGCTGGCAGAGCTTTTCGCACCGCGGCCAAAAAATGCAGTGAAAAACGTTTTGTCTGCCTCCCATTGTAAATGGGGGGTCAGAGATAGAAACGCCCGAAGAAAAGGCATGTCGCTTCTTTATCCTGCAAGCGGGAAAAAACGCCTCCGCCTCCTATTGAAATCAATGGGAGGCAATTTAGGGCATCTTTTTTTTTTAGCTGTTTCTGCCACGGTTTCCACGTCAAAAACTGCGCCAAAGTACTCCGTGTGAACTAGCCCTAACACTATATCTTTGCAGAACCTCGTATTAATTTACCTAATGGTTTTTCTGGTGATTGTACTCAGTTTAAGTGTTTCTGTAAGAGCAGTAAGTCCTATTGCCTGACAGTATTACAGCTTTCTCCCTTTCACGTGTGTCGGCAAATCACAGTACGAGCAGGTAAGCAATGAAGGGGAAACGAGCGCTGCGGCCCCTTTAAAACAACTGATTGGCAGGGGTGGCGAGAGTCGGACTCACACTGATAAGATATTGATCACATCTCCTGAGGACAGACCATAAATTTCTTATGGCTGGCCTGCCCAATGTGATCGGGGTTACTAGCGATAACATTGAAAGTGGGTCCCTGACTAGTAACCCCGGTATCATAGCTAATGCAGGACACTGACACTCTAGGTCCCTGCTTTAGCTTTTTCTGGTGCACAGGACCTCCCAGATGCGCCAGATTTATTAATACCTATTGATATTTCTTGTGCATCTCCAGGCCCCGTACGCTACAATAGGAACTATAGTTCATTGGCCTCTATTTTGCGGCGCAGGGGAGAAGACAGATCTCTGCTGTAGGTGAGTACGGGTTTTATTTTTCATACTGCTCTTTTTTTTCCCACAGGTTCCACTGGACCATTTGGACTATTTTGGAGATTCATTGGACTACTTCGATGATCTACTTTTTAAAAAAAAAAAAAATTTAAATGGTGAAAAAGAGTTTTTAAAACATTTTCTTATGTCTCTTTGTTTTTTAATACTCTATTACCGCCTTAGTAATGGCCGTTCTGATTGACAGAGTCCATTACTAAGGCGGGGCTTAGTGTTAGCCAGTAAAAAGGCTACCTCGGTTCTCCACATAGGTGCGGGTCCCAGAGGCGGATGTGACATAATTTTGTGAGTTGTGAATACCCCTTTAATGGGCTGTAGACAAGGGTTAAGAACAAAGTGGCTCCTCATTGATTTTGAATGGTCTCGTAAAGAGGACCTGTCACTGGTCATATAAGTTGAACTGGTTTACTGACCTGAATTGTGCTGTCTCCCTGATTCCTGCGCTGTTTTTCTTTTTTTCCTGGACCCCCCCCCCCGTTCCAAAGATATGGCCACTGTTGTGTAGGCTCCCCATAGGCTAACTTGCTGTAGTTAGCCAACCGCTAAAACAGCGCTGGAATCAGGGAGACAATTCTTACCAGCTGATTGTTTCACTTCCAATCCTTTTTAAAAACAGGCGTCTAGAAACATACATTCCACGTGGCATCCATCATAGAAACAGTCAGGGACACTCAAACCCCTTTTGAGTATTCATAATGCGCTGAAAGTCTTTATTGCGCTATGTCCATATTTCATGTTTCACAATACAGTGAATATTCTCTACACAAGTACTTGGATGGAACGTGCAACGATCAGCGAGTAGGGATTCACCTTGTGTATCTCTTCACGTCGAACCGGTAGAGCGCAGTCACATTTTTTTTTTATTGCATGTGACTTTTTGAACATTTTGGACACCGTTTAGTTGCTGCTTCCGGTTTCTAATACTTCTGTTTATTGGACAGATATGTTTTTAATGTCATCTAGGATCAAAAGTATATTGTGTAATAACATCAACAATCTGTAGTTACAGGAGTCATGTGACCTGCGGCAACTGAGAAGTAACAGTGCCCATAGAGTCTTCATCATGGACCAAGTCCGTAATCACAAGAGTGAAAGGATATTAAACCTCACTCTGGAGATCATCTACCTGCTGACCGGAGAGGTGAGGGATTCTGGGAGTTATGTCACATGGCAGCAATCCTTTTATTGATTTTTCTTTTACCCCTTAACGACCAGCGACGGATATATCCTTCACAAGTGGGTGCTAGTTCCTGCATCGTGACGGATATAGATCAGCCGCAGGAGCCCGGCTGTTCTTCACAGCCAGGCTCCAGCGGCAACTGCCAGAATTGGAGAGAACTCCAATTACGGCAATTTAACCCCTTAGGCTTCGTTCACATCTGCGTCGGGACTCTGTTCATGGGTTCTGTCTGAGCTTTCCGTCAGGGGAACCCATGAACGGAATCCAAATTAAAACAAACGGAATTCATAGGCTTCCATTTGTCACCGTTGTGTACAGGTTCCATCATTTTGACGGAATTAATACCTCAGTCGACTACGGTATTGATGCCGTTAAAACGACGGAACCCCTACACAATGGTGACAAACGGAAACCTATGGTTTCCGTTTGGATTCCGTTCATGAGTTCCCCTGACGGAAATATCCGATAGAACCCATGAACGGAGCCCCGATACAGATGTGAACGAAGCCTCAGATGCCGTGGTCAATAGCGTCCGTGGTCAATAGCGACCGTGGCATCTAAGGTGTTTGGCAGACAGAGGGAGCTCCCTCTATCACCCCATCAGCACATCCGTGACGCGATCACGTGGCGCTGATTTGTTACCATGGCAGCCGGTGGCCTGACAAAGGCGCCCAGGTCTGCCATCAGTAACTGCCTATTAGGAAATGCCAGAGGCACGGCCTTATAGATTGTCTGTCAATTTTACACTGATGCTTTGTTAGACTAAATATACCAAAGCATTATAGAAGCGATCAGAAGATCGAATCATAAAGTCACCTAGTGGGACAAAAAGTAAAGGGTTACTTTGATTTAAACAAACAAAAAGAGTATGTAAATTTTTTAATGTTTTTTTAAACATAATTTTTTAAATGCAAGTTTACACCCACAGCATCAATTCCAGCATCCCAGGAGAAAGGAGCTGGACCCAGAGCCCAAACAAGAAGCTTCCTCCTCCATCCCTGATACATGAGAGGAACGATGAGCAGAAGATCCTAGACCTCACCAACATGATCATTCATCGGCTGACTGGAGAGGTGAGGACTACCGGGAATGCTGGGACATTATATAGTGACGCTATGAAGGTGTCGGGATGATGACTGTCTCATTGTGTGTCAGGTTCCTATAAGGTGTCAGGATGTCACCGTCTATTTCTCCATGGAGGAGTGGGAGTATATAGAAGGACACAAGGATCTGTACAAGGACGTCATGATGGAGGACCACCGGCCCCTCACATCACCAGGTAAGAGGGATCTGTACAGGGACGTCATGATGGAGCACCACCGGCCCCTCACATCACCGGGTAAGAGGGATCTGTACAAGGACGTCATGATGGAGGACCTCCAGCCCCTCACATCACCAGGTAAGAGGGATCTGTACAGGGACGTCATGATGGAGGACCACCAGCCCCTCACATCACCGGGTAAGAGGAATCTGTACAAGGACGTCATGATGGAGGACCACCAGACCCCATCACCGGGTAAGAGGGATCTGTACAAGGACGTCATGATGGAGGACCACCAGACCCCATCACCAGGTAAGAGGGATCTGTACAAGGACGTCATGATGGAGGACCACTAGACCCTCACATCACCGGGTAAGAGGAGACTTCCATTATAGGGGTTATGCAGGGTCCAAAAAAATTATTATCCCTGCAGTATGTGAGTACATTCGCTAATATACATTCCGGTCCCCTTCTTTGATGACGATTCTTTGTCACGTGACCGAGCCCGTTGTACTCTATGTAATCGCTGTTCTATTTTTCCTGCTTGTACATGGAGTAAAGCGGGGCCGGTCACATGACGAAGAGTCATATCGTCATCAAAGAAGACTGTGCAACTAGACTTCCGGTCCCCCGACAGCGCTATAAAAATCTATCAAATCTCATAATCCGCGCCACCGGGGACCGGCATGTATATTAGCGAGTGTACTCACATACTGCACAGACTACACCGCTAATAAATTTTGGTCCCCGCATAACCCCTTAAGAAGAGAACGGTTTTGAGGGTCACCCCACCATCTTTTCATCAAATATACACTATGTATTCCGTCATTGTCTACGTGTTTCCTATAGATGGATCCAGTAGGAAATGGCCAGCAGGGAGATGTGCCAGTCCAGTGAACCCCAAGGATAGACCAGAGAAAAATCACAATGTCCGACAGAGTCATCAGGTATATAGCAAATATCTTAGAAACGACATTGTGACCTGTGGAACCTCTACACATATTGAACGTTATTATGTTTGATTTGTAAGTTTAGATTTTTTTTCTTTCTTGATTTATTTCTTTTTTTATGCTGAAGAACTGGTTATTATTAAAGTTGAAGAGGTGGAAGGGCTAGAGGAAGAAGGAGAGACATTTATCTGGGATGATTGGCAGAATACAGAGGAGGACATTCCACAGATACCAGTCTAGGTGACTACTAACCACTAAATACAGAAAAGAGTAACATATTGCCCATGTCTAATCACTGCGTCAGTCTCGTATTCTGCCATCTTCTCTGCCAATGTAAACTAGTGAGGAAAATGCATTTGCCAAATGAGAGGTGGGAAGGAGGAGCCTTCAGTGCACATGCACACGATGCGTATTACGTGCGGAGTTGCCGTGCAGGTTTTCCTGCAGCAAATCCGCAGCATAATACAGTACCGGCGAAGGCAAATCAGGTTTCAACTAATCTCATCTACACTAAGCAGAATTTTTCCTGCACATAAATCGCCCTGCGGTGCGTATTTTATAATCTACAGCATGTCAATTTATCTTGTGTTTCTGCCTCACAATTGTATCTGACAAATTTGGAAAAAAAATGCAGCAAAATGTAAAAACCGACCTAAGAAAGGTGCGGATTTTACCTGCCTGTCTTTACCTACCGTTTTGATTCAGATTTTCCACATCAAATTGTGCAATAGCCTAGATGACTAGGCTATTGCTTCCGGCAAAACTACGGGTCTGATGCACAACAGAGAAAATCGGAAACCATGGGCACCGGATCCGTCACCATTGAAATCAATGGCGATGGAAACGGAAACCTCTGCTTTCCGTTTGTGTCTGTTCAGGGTCCCGTTCTGACGGAAACCTCCGACGGAACGTCAGAATGGGACCCCAACGCAGATGTGAACGAGGCTTTAGCCTTGATCCTTTCAATAATAGTGATTTATAAATATTTGCTTGTTATTGTAAGATGTTTCTGTAGTAAACTTTAATGTTTAAAGATTTTATTTTTCTCATGCAGATGGATCCATGATCAAGAATAGACTGGAGAAATGTCTCATGTTGTCTTCTGATTGTAACATAGACAATGACAAGCCCGCACACAATTCTCCAGGACATTACCCCATTTCTCACAATATAACAGACTCCCATAATGGTAGAATAGCCCATGGAAGTGGTAACAAGTATCAGTGCTCTGAATGCGGGAAATGTTTTACCCAAAACGGGTCTCTTAACGTCCATAAAATAATCCACACAGGGGAGAAACCCTTCTCTTGTTCAGAATGCGGAAAATTGTTTATGCGTAAATCTGACCTGGTTAGACATTACCGAGTTCACACTGGAGAAAAGCCCTTTGTATGTTCATTGTGTGGGAAGTGTTTCAGTCAAAAGTCAAAGCTTGTAAGTCATCAACGTACCCACACGGGCGAAATCCTCTTCCCATGTCCCGAGTGTGGAAGATGTTTTACAAATCGAGCTATACTTGCAACACATCTGAAATTTCACTCAGGAGAGAACCCATTTCAGTGTTCCGATTGTGGGACGTGTTTTCAGTACAAATTGTATGTTGTTAAACATCAAATAACTCACACCAAGACAAAACCCTTTTCTTGTTCGGAGTGTGGAAAATATTTGACCAACAAGGGCGCCCTCATCTATCACTTGAGGACACACACAGGGGAGAAACCTTTCTCCTGTTCTGAATGTGGGCGATGTTTTACAAGTAAAGGACACCTTGTCACTCATAAGCGGACCCACACAGGGGAGAAGCCATTTTCATGTGCAAAATGTGGGAAACGTTTTGCCCGTAAGGCAGACATGGCGATACATCAAATCATGCACTCAATCGAGGAGCCGTTTTCATGCTCCAACTGATGAGGAATATTACAGAAATGTCAATCAGAAAATGACTCCTAAGGCATCAATTCTATTTTTGGAACCTGTAATGCTTAAAAAAAAACTAAATAAAACTCATCTTAATTTATTACACACATGTGGATGTGAATCCATTTTTATCTTGCAACTAATAGTGTATTTCTTCTCCAGTTTTTCTTCTCCAAATTTAAAGAGGACCCGTCACTTGGTCATATAAGTTGAACCAGTCTACTGACCTGATTAGCGCCTTCTCCCTGATTCCAGCGCTGTTTTTCTCTTTTTCCTGGACCCCCTCATTCCAGAGATATGGCCACTGTTGTGTTGGCTCCCTATATGCTGTAGTTAGCCAACAAGGCGTGAACTACCCTCAAGCTGCCTCGCGCTGGTTGGTCAGTATCAGAGGCAGGGAAGCTAGCCCCACCCCCTTGGCTAACTACAGCAAATTAGCATATAGGGAGCCAACACAACAGTGGGTCATATCTCTATATCAGGGGGGTCCAGGAAAAAAAGAAAAAACAGTGCTGGAATCAGGGAGACAGCGCTATTCAGGTCAGTAGACCAGTTCAAGTTATATTATCTAGTCACAGGTCCTCTTTAAAGCATCAGTGTGTTAGTATTACAGACCATTTTTGAAAAAAATCTTTTCTATCTTTATGGTCACTGATAGGGTCCTGATCCACGATCATAATTTAGTCATTCAGAAACACCAAACTCGGTAAGTTGCAAAGTGAATACTTCCTTCACCTAGATAGGAGCTTTGTTTTTCTCCAGTTTGTGAAGAAGCTGCGTGACAATGCCCAAAGGAGTGCAAAAGTGGCTGCCCATAGTAGTTTTTAGTCCTTTGGAAAAACTTCTTTGCATTGGTAAATAGAGGTCTGCACACATTCGGTAAGATTTATGAAAAGTAGCAGGGCTGTAAAACAGAATACTAGACTGGCACACACAATCAGGCCAGCACATGGCAAACACACAGAGTAAGAACTATAACCGACCCCTCAATCTGAGGCCAGGAGATCTGAAGGAATGGAAGAACAATCCTTTCTAACCAAGCCGCCGGCACACAACCTGCACTGATGAACCAAGTCTGCAGCAGTTTCCTCATCAACTGCCCCAACAAATATTCAATAGCCGGGAGATGAGGTGCCTGCAGGAATACACCGGCTGCCAGGGGCGTAGCTGGAGGCTCACGGGCCGCGCTGTAAAAGTTATTTTTGGGCCAAACACAACTTCACTTCATGGCCGATGGCCCAAAGCTTTCAGCTGTATCCTGGGTCTCCTAAGTGACCCATCGATGCAGCACTATCAGCCGGTGTAGCTGCTAAGGTCCTAGAACATCAGGGGCACAAGCCCCAAGACATGTTTTACCCCCCAGAAAATGTATATGAGACAGCATATCTATAGGACTATGACCCCTATAGCTATGCCACTGGATAGGGTTATATACAGGGCCCAGCAGACAGTATCACACGTGATAGGTTGAGATAAAGGGAACAGCAGACAGTATCACACATGATAAGATTGGATACAGCGGCTCAGAAGGCAATATCACACATGATAGGCTTAGATACAGGTCCCAGCTAACAGTATTACACATAATAGGCTTAGATACAGAGGACAGTATTACACATGATAGGCTGAGATAAAGGGAACAGCAGACAGTATCACACATGATAAGATTGGATACAGCGGCTCAGCAGACAGTATCACACATGATAGGCTTAGATACAGAGGACAGTATCACACATGATAGGCTTGGATATCAGGCCCAACTGACAGTATCACACATGATATGCTTATATACAGTACATGGCCCAGAGTTTTTTGCAGGAGGAAAATTCCTCCTGCATTAACTGCTCCAGACGTTTTTTGCACAGTGGTTTGACAAAAACTCGTCAAGGTGTTTTTTTACCCTTTCTGACTGATTGAAAGATGGGTCGTGTCGCTTCTTTTTACCGCAACATTTTTTTTTACTTGCGGTAAAAAAACTTGTCCAACTCCCATTCCCATTGAAATTCAATGGGAGGCATTTTCGGGAGTTTTTTGACGAGTTTTGTGGAGCGGTTTCCGCGCCAAAAAACTCTGTGTGAACAGGGCCTTAGACACAGGGCCCCAGCAGGTATCTGTGAGTTTGCCACTAGCATTTGGTGACATCCACTCAAGCCATTTTGCCTGGCACAGGTCTTTACAGATGTATCTCCATATGACGGCCTCCTGGATTCCAACCGGCCACCTGGTATATTGATGACTGTACACAGGAAGGTGTCATCACCCTCTGAACTACGGACATCTGCAGAAAGCGGCTACAACCAGTGAACTGCTCACATCTGTGACCAACAACCCCTTCTACGTAGACTCCACCAGGAGTTCCCTTATCCATTAGATGTTACTCCCACTGGCTGGTTCCAGAATACAACAGCGACTGTAGCAGCAGCATCGTTCCGCTGAGCTCCTCCGAGTTGCCTTCTTTCTTCCACATCTGGTGAGCACAGGTCCCTTGTGGCCCTCACATCCCCTTCTTTCTAACTAACCACCTCAGGAGAGTTTTACTGCGTCTCTTTTTTAGAATCGGTCACACAACGGCCTCCCAAAACCAGAGTGTAGTTTAACCTACAGGTATTTCCAAGCCAGTCCTATAGAGACTACTAGTAGGTGCGCTCCTTTAGTAGTGCTTACACCGAACATTTTGCACTAACATTATACAGTACGTTGAAAAAATATTTGCCCCTTACTTGAATTCTAACATTTTTGCTAATTTGTCCCATTTAAATGTTTCAGATCATCCAACCTATTTTAATTCCATTCCATTTAATGAGAATAATTCAAAACCTATTTTGCCCATGCGATCAAGTAATTGCCCCCCTAAAGCGAACAACTGGTTGCGCCAGCCTTGGTGGTAACAACTGCAATTAAACGTTTGCGATAACTTGCGATGAGTCTTTTACATCTCTGTGGAGGAATTTTGGCCCGCTCGTCTTTGCAGAATTGTTTTTATTTGGTTACATTGGAGGGTTTTCGAGCATGAAGTGCCAATTTAAGGATTTGCTACAGCATCTCAATGGGATTAAAGTCAGGACTTTGACTCGGCCACCCCAAATCCTTAATTTTGTTTCTGTTGACCCATTCAGAGGTGGACTTGTTTGTGGACTTCGGATCTTTGTCCTGCCCCTTGGTGCTGCAGCTAATCTGTGCTCCTGGGGGAGAGGCTCTGAGCAAAATTATTCTCCTTCCTACTCTGGCATCTGACAACAGTGCTTTATTTTCCCAGCAGAAGGAGTCTCCAAAGCTATACCGACATGGAACTGCAGAGGCTCCGCTCCTTTCCTGACAAGCAGGAATGAAAGCTATTTCTATTGGCTGATCTGCAGGTATCAGAAGATTACAATGCAGAGACAAGGTTGTGGGGAGAGTGCATGTCCACCAGCATTGAGCTCAGTAGGTGGACGTGCACGTTGCTATACACTTTGAACACCCGGAGGCGCCATACTATGTAATGTAAATTTCATAACTCTCCACTGGATCATTTTTTTTTTAACAGTAAATGGAAAACATATTTTTTTTAATGATCTTTACAATGTATATGATATTTAATAATGGGACAACTACGTTAAGGGCCTAAACCTATGGCTGGAGGAACAGTTGAGGAGGGAAAGCTTTGCTGCCTTGAACTTCATTGATGTAGCTCACAGAGTTCTTGCAAGGCCCTTACCACCAGCAGACTGTGACCACTAATCTTTAAGGCTATGTTCACACAGGGCGGATACGCTGCGTAAAAGTACACAGTGTATCTGTCCTGGAACTCGCATGGAATTGCGGACGAAAAAACGCACCAGATTGTGGTGCAGTTTTTCGTGCGGAATGACTGTTGCGCAAAAGAGCATGTTAAAAAAAAAAGCAACTTATAATTATCCCTGGTCTCCGTAGTCATGGAGACGGGTCCCTCTATTGCCCAGCAGCCCCGCCTCCTGGGATGACGTTTCATCTCATGTCATGTGACTGCTGCAGCCTGTGATTGGCGGCAGCCATTCACATAGGATGAAACGTCATCCGAGGAGGCCGGCCTGGATGGAGAAGTATATAAAACGGATAAGTTTAAGCTTTACTTCTGTTTCAGCTATTCCGCCGCAAAAAACGCAACATTTGAGATTTGTCGTGAGTTTTACCTCCGCATTGAATTCAATGGGGAAAACCCGCAAGAAAAAAACAGCAATTTCACTGCATAATGCTGCGGATTAAATAAATCTGATTGTTCAAATCTCATTCCCTCTACTGCTATTGCATTAGGCCTCATGCACACGAACGTAAAAACGCCCGTAATTACGGCCAATAGACTTCTATTGGCCACGGGTACCGTCCCGTTTGCTTACAGGAAGGTGCCCGTGCCGTTGAAAACATGTCCTATTTCAGACCGTAATAACGGCACAGGCAGGCCCATAGAAGTCTATGGGGCTCCTGTAATTACGGGTGGCTACGTCTGTGCACATGTAATTACGGGAGCGTTGCTAGGCGACGTCAGGGGATAGTCACTGTCCAGGGTGCTGAAAGAGTTAACTGATCGGCAGTAACTCTTTCAGCACCCGGGACAGTGACTACCGGAGTTAATAGTATTAAAAGTTAACTTACCCAGAACTCCCTGCTTCTTCCTCCAGTCCGGCCTCCCGGGATGATGTTTCATCCCATGTGACTGCTGCAGCCAATCACAGGCCAATCACAGGCTGCAGCGGTCACATGGACTGCCGCGTCATCCAGGGAGGTCGGACTGGATGTCAAAAGAGGGACGCGTCACCAAGACAACGGTACGTATCAACTTCTTTTACTTTCAATCGCTGCGGAAACTCTACCCGAAAGGGCTGCTCCTTCTCTCTTTCCAACCCTGATAGAGAGAAGGGGCTGCCGATTAGTGCAGAGAAAACGGGTCTGTAAATACGGGTGGAATATGGTTCGAATACGTGTGACAAAGGACCCGTATTTATGCCAGTATTGACGGGAGGAAAAAAATACGTTTGTGTGCATGAGGCCTTAGGCTGCAGGTTTTACGCAATGAAAAACAGCTACGTCGACAGAAAAATAAAAATGTTATGGCTCTTGGAATGCAACGATGGAAGAAAAAAAAACAATGCTTGGTCCTTAAAGGGGTTGTCCGGGCACGGGGCGGTTTTTAATACGGAGGACCTGTCCACAGGATAGGTCCTCAGGATAGGCATGGACATCCGGTGTTTGGAATTAGCCGGAGCCGCTGATCGGTGCCGGAGCCGCTGATCGGTGCCGGGTCTTTATTTATAAAATCTGTTTCCATCTAAGGACGGTGATTTATCAATTTCCCGTTTAGAGAACATAATCATTCTTTACATCAATGTTCTCCCACAATTGAACATGTCATTTTTGTCTCACTTTTGTGGGATTTTTGATGTATATTAAGACTTGTTTTCTGTGCAAAACATTTTCTACAATCTGAGCAGAAAAACGGCTTCTCTCCAGTGTGCGTCCTTTGATGGATGGTCAGATACGTCTTCAATGAAAAACATGGGGGGCGTGGCCGAATGCCGAGGTGAGAGGTCGCATAACTCGGAGCTCCGCACCTAACCTTCCTTAAACCGGCTCACACAGCATCTCCACCGCAGAAAACAAGGAGATAAATCACAGGAACCAACAGACTAGTATCTTAGAATACTAGAATGGGGAAAGGCAGACCGAAAACACCGGGCCCGGCAACGCTTACCTCTTACTATCCGCCGGCGGGAACTTCACAAAATGGCGCCGGACGCTCCGGCAATGAGGAAATGAAGGAGTGTGCTGCTCCCACACTGACCCTCCACGGCACAGACACATCTCCCAGCCCCGAGTGCTCCTCGGACAGTCCACCTCTGCTGCATAAAACAGACAACAGGTCAGTGTTATCTTCATCTACAATACCTAAACTATGTGACCTGCCTGTTCTTACTCCCCATGAGGGATCAGTTATTAGTCTGGAGAGCATGAGGGGGTTAATGTCTGAACTACGCAGCTCTTTACAAAAAGACTTCCACACTGCTCTTACCTCTTTGTCCAAAGATATTAAAGACATAGGGGACAGAACATCACATCTTGAAAGTAAAATGGATGACTTCACTTCTGCATACAACACTTTGGTAGATGCGCAGAATGATACAGATGAAGACATAATGGCGGTTAAACTTAAAGGAATAGTGTCATCACAAATAATTTTTTTATATGTTAAAGATGTTAGTGCTTTAATAAAAACGTTTATATTCATTTGTGTGTTTGTGTTTTACTGTTTCTTATTTTTACACTTTTTCTTCCCTATGGGGGCTGCCATTTTTTGTTCCATTTCTGTGTGTGTCGATTAACGACACACACAGACATGGAGTACGGCAGCCACAGTCCCATAGGGACTGTGAACGGCTCCCGTCCCATTCACGTCCGTGTACGGCGTCTGTGTGGGAACTGCGCATGCGCCGCTCCCACACAGTCCTATTCGAAATTGGCGCCGTCCGGCGCCATTTTCCTGTGGACCGGAAGTCGCGGCCGGACAGTAATATTACTACTTCCGGTCGCGGCTTCCGGACTTGTGCACATGGAACAGCGGCAGCAAAGGGAGCGGACGGGCCGGAGGGAGCCGCGGCGGCAGGAGCAGGTAAGAGATTTCAATGTATGTTAGTGTTTGTGTGTGTTTACTACTGTATGTAAACCTACTACACTGTGGGTTACCTCAAAAAATGGCGACACACAGTGTAGGAGGTTAAACCTTTCAAACCCCTCGTTTATCCCGGCACTAGCCAGGATAAAGGAGGGGGGGATGCTGAGAGCTCACTAGAGCGAGAGCTTTTAACCCAATGTTGCAATGCTGCAATTTTGGGAACTAGCTCCATCTAGTGACCAAAAATGGGTAGTATTATAAATTAGAAAAAATTTATAATATTTCCTGACTCGCGAAAAAAATAAAAAAAATTTGAACAATGTTTAATCACCCACACACTAAATGTTTAAATTTTAAAAAAAAAACATGTTTTTCGGGCAACACCATGCCTTTAAACTAGCTGACCTGGAGGATCGTTCACGCAGAAACAACATCCGATTTCGTGGCGTCCCTGAGACCATTCTACCTGCTCAGCTTAGAGAATTTATTTTTGATTACTTCACTATCATTTTACCTGAAGCAGATCAGAGAGATCTAATCATTGATAGAGTGCGTAGACTGCCCAAACCCAAACATCTCCCACAAATGACACCAAGGGATGTCCTGGCAAAAATCCACTTTTACCAGACGAAAGAATCCATTTTAAAATTTTGCTTTAAAAAATGCAAAACTTCCTGACCGTTTCACTGGTATATCATTGTATGCGGATCTATCCTCAGCCACTTTGAACCGTAGAAGAGAGTTTGCGCCATTTACCAAACAGCTACGTGAACATGACATACCATACAAATGGGGATACCCAGTCAAGCTCATTTTTACTAAAAATGGCGTCACTCACGTCCTCAACACACCTAAGGAGGCTGAAATTCTGCGGGAGAAATGGTTCCCAGAATCTTCAACATCGGATCAGCAGTCGCTTAAAAGAAAGACTCCTTCATTGTCTCCAGAGTGGACCACGGTTGGTTCATCGAAGCAATAATCTGCTCGCCAGAAATAAGGAATCAAGATTGCATTATAATATCACTATGCCTTATACTTATATATTGTATGTATGGTTACCTGGATACAACACATTTTATTTTTCAGCATTTCAACTCCTGAGAAGGTTAGGTAGGCACTGCTGTTACATTTTATTATTGTAATGTACTACCACCCTCACCACTTGCCAAAAACCCAAACAAGGTTTTGGTATGTTCACTTTGAACAACATTTTGTGTTCACTTTACGGTTCTACTGTTATATAGTTCCGCTTATTCTGTGTGAAATGTATAGTTTGCAATGCACATTACTCAGTGCACTTAGAGGAGTAAGATCTGATCATCCCTTAACCCCTTCAGGACCAAGCTCATTTTGGCCTTCAGGACCAGACCCATTTTTTCAAATCTGACATATTTCACTTTATGTGGTAATAACTCCGGAACGCTTTTACCTATCAAAGCGATTCTGAGATTGTTTTCTCGTGACACATTGGACTTTATGATAGTGGAAAAATGTGGTCGATAAATTCAATATTTACCAGTGAAAAACACCAAAATTTGGTGAAAAATTGCAAAAATTAGCATTTTTCTAAATGTAAATGTATCTGCTTGTAAGACAGGCAGTTATACCACACAAAATTGTTGCTAATTAACATCCCCATATGTCTACTTTAGATTGGCATCGTTTTTTGAACATCCTTTTATTTTTCTAGGACGTTACAAGGCTTAGAACTTTAGCAGCAATTTCTCACATTTTCAAGAAAATTTCAAAAGGCTATTTTTACAGGGGCCAGTTCAGTTGTGAAGCGGCTTTTAGGGCCTTATATGTTAGAAACCGCCAAAAAGTCACCCCATTTTAAAATCTTCACCCATCAAAGTATTCAAAACAGCATTTAGAAAGTTTCTTAACCCTTTAAACGTTTCACAGGAATTAAAGCAACGTAGAGGTGAAATTTTCAAATTTCATTTTTTTTTGCAGAAATTCATTTTTATTCTATTTTTTTTGTAACACAGAAGTTTTTACCAGAGAAACGCAACTCAATATTTATTTCCCAGATTCTGCAGTTTTTAGAAATATCCCACATGTGGCCCTAGTGTGGTAATGGACTGAAGCACCGGCCTCAGAAGCAAAGGAGCACCCAGTGGATTTTGGGCCTCCTTTTTATTAGAAAATATTTTAGGCACCATGTCAGGTTTCAAGGGCTCTTTCGGTGCCAAAACAGTGGAAATCCACCAAAAGTGTCCCCATTTGGGAAACTACACCCCTTGAGGAAATTATCTAGGGGTATAGTGAGCATTTTTACCCCGCAGGTTTTTTGCAGAAATTATTGGAAGTAGGCCGTGAAAATAAAAATCGTCATTCTTTCAAAGATTATGTAGGTTTAGCTAATTTTTTCTAATTTCCACGAGGACTAAAGGAGAAAAAGCACCACAACATTTGTAAAGCAATTTCTCCCGAGTAAAACAATACCCCAAATGTGGTTATAAACGGATGTTTGGACACACGGCGGAGCTTAGAAGGGAAAGAGCGCCATTTGGCTTTTGGAGCTCAAATTTAGCAGGAATGGTTTGCGGAGACCACGTCGCATTTGCAAAGCCCCTGAGGTACCAAAACAGTGAAAACGCCAAAAAAGTAACTCCATTGAGAAAACTACACCCCTTGAGGAATCCATCTAGGGGTGTAGTGAGCATTTTGCCCCCACAGGTGTTTCATAGATTTTATTAGAATTGGGCAGTGAAAATAAAAAAAATCCTTTTTCTTCAATAAGACGTAGCTTTAGCTCCAAATTTTTAATTTTCTCAACAAATAAAGGAAAAAAAGAACCCCAACGCTTGTAAAGCAACTTCTCTGGAGTACGGCAATACCCCACACGTGGTCGTAAAATGCTGTTTGGGCACACGGCAGGGCTCAGAAGGGAAGGAGCGCCATTTGCTGCATTTGGTTTCTGGTCGCTATGTTGCATTTGCAAAGTCCCTGTGGGACCAAAACAGTGGATCTCCCCCAGAAGTGACCCCATTTTGGAAACAACACCCTCAAGGTATTCACCTAGGGGTGTAGTGAGCATGTTAACCCTACAGGTGTTTTGCAGAAATTCGTGTGCACACGATGTGGGAGAATGAAAATGGGAATTTTTCCTTAGATACGCCAATATGTGGTGCCCGGCTTGTGCCACCATAACAAGACAGCTCTCAATTATTATGCGGTGTTTCCCTGTTTTAGAATCACCCTACATGTGGCCCTAATCTTTTGCCTGGACATTCGACAGGGCTCAGGAGTGAAAGTGTACCATGTAAAATTGAGGCCTAATTTGGCGACTTATAAAGTATTGGTTCACAATTGCAGAGGCTTTGATGTGAAATAATAAAAGAAACCCCTGAGAAGTGACCCCATTTTGGAAACTGCACCCCTCAAGGCATTTATTAAGAGGTGTAGTGAGCATTTTCACCCCACAGGTCTTTTCCATAAATGATTGCGCTGCGGAAGGTACAAATTAAAATGTTCCCTAGATATGCCAATTCAGTGTCAAATATGTCATGACCAGCTTGTGCCACTTTTTTTTTTATATACACCGTTCACCGTACGTTATAAACTACATGTTACCTTTATTCTGCCGATCAGTACGATTCCGGCGATACCAAATTTATAGAACTTTTTTATAACTTTTTGCACAATAAAATTACTTTTGGAAAGAGAATGTATTTCTTCTGTCGCAATGTTGCGAGAGCCATAACGTTTACATTTTTTCATCGATGGAGCTGTATGAGGGTTTGTTTTTTGCGAGACGAGGTATAGATTTTATCGGTACCATTTTTGGATACATGCGACTTTTTGATCACTTTTTATTTCAATTTTTGGAAGACAGTGACCAAAAAAACAGTAATTATGGCAGTGTTTTTGAGTTGTTTTTTTACGGCGTTCACTGCGCTGGATAAATAACATAATATTTTTATAGTTCAGGTCGTTACGGTCGCTGCGATACCAAATATGTATGGCTTTATTATTTTTTTCAATAATAAATGACTTGATAAGGGAAAAAGGGCGATTGTGTTTTGTGTTATTATTTGAAGCTTTTATTGTATGTTTTCCAACTTTTATTTTTACTTTTTTTACACTTTTCTTTAGTCCCACTAGGGGACTTGAATGTCCAACTGTTTGTTTGATGTTCTAATACATTGCACTACCTATGTAGTGCAATGTATTGGAACTGTCAGTTGTTCACTGACAGCAAGCCGATCAGGCTCCGCCTCTGGGCGGGGCCTAATCAGCTTACGTAATGGCAGACAGGAGTCCATTGTTAGGGCTCCTGTTGCCATGGTAGCAGTCGCCAGCCTTGCCATCGCATGGCAAGGCTGCCGATTTTCTACAAACCTCTAGGATGCAGCGATCACAATGGATCGCTGCATCGAAGGGATTAATGCCAGGAACTTAATTGCGACATTTGGTGTGCACAGGAAACTCATCTTTTAGACAAAGACTCCCACAGGGTTAAACACACCCAATTCCCCCATATTTTCTGCACTCCCAATGCACACAAAAAGAAAGGCACCTTAATCGCTATTAAAATTTCATTGGCTTTTCAGTTGACCCAGGTTACCTATGACAACTGGGACAGATATATAATTCTACAATGCATTATCAACAACGAAAAATTCACTATAGTATCGCTATATGCTCCGAACAAACGTCAGGGTAAATTTCTTAAGCATCTACTCAAACGCATTGAGAATTCCAGGTATGGAGCCCTCGTTATATGTGGAGATTTCAATAAAGTACTCAATCCCCAGTTAGATAAGAGCCACTGTAAGCCAAAAGAGAAAAACACTGATGTATACAATATTACTTATAGGGAAAATCTCTACGACACATGGTTTAACCCTTCCGAAAGGGACTACACTTTTTTTTCACACCCCCATAAAAACTACTCGAGAATTGACTTTATTATGGTAGATCAATGGTTACTTCAACGAGTACTTAACCCTTCAATTGGCCTCATAACCTGGTCGGACCGTGCCCCGATGTCAGCCCTTTTCAAAGAAAAATGTAACAATGTTCCCACCTCTCCCTGGCGGATAAACAATTCCCTTCTAAACAATGTAACTAGCAGCGACCAGATAGAAAAAGCACTGACCGACTTCTTTGATCTCAACGACGCTAAGGACACCTCAACTTTTAATAATTGGTGTGCCCATAAAGCCGTTATCAGGGGACATCTTATCAAATTGTCATGAACCGCCAAAAAAATAAGACAGTCCAAAACACAAGAACTGTTAGCAAACATTAAAAAACTTGAAGATCTCAATAAATCAGCAACGTCCAGAAAACTGGTTTTAGAATTAAAGCAATTGAGAAACCAACTCCACCAACTGTTATATCATAAATGTGAATATGCATTGAGAAGAACTAAGATGCGATACTACTGGCAGGGCAACAAGGCTGGGAAAATGTTGGCCAACAAATTCAAAAATAAAACTATTAAAACCAAAATCCCCTTTATTTTTGATAAGACAGGGGGAAAAATTATGAACCCTCAAAAAATAGCTGAATCCTTCGCTGACTATTATAGCAACTTATATAACCTTCACAATGACCCAAATACTATCCAACCCTCACAGCAGATGATAGATAATTTCCTAAAATCTGTTAAACTGCCTCTAATATCAAGTGAACAGCTAGCCAAACTGAACGCGCCCTTCTCACTTCTAGAAATTCAAATGGTTCTTAAACACCTCAAGATCAATAAGTTTCCCGGGCCAGACGGCCTAACAAACGAATATTTCAAAAATTTCTCCCATATTCTTTCACCACATCTGGTTTCAGTGTTCAACCAAGCAACCGATATTGGCACCTTTCCTCAGGAAATGCTTCGGGCCCTTATAATAACCTTACCCAAACCTGGCAAGACCCCAGATAAACCTGAAAACTTTAGACCGATATCTCTACTCAATAGCGATTTACTCTAAGGCCATAGCTAACAGATTTGTTGATATTTTACCAGCACTAATCAAAAATGATCAAGTCGGCTTTATTAAGAATAGACAGACAGTGGATGGCACCAGAAGGATTATAAATCTTCTCCATTATGCTGAAACACACAACGTGCCCTCTTTGCTCCTGTCGCTAGACGCAGAAAAGGCATTCGACAGGGTGCATTGGGGATACTTGAAATCGGTGTTAGACAAAATAGGTATTACACGTCCAGTTGGACGTGCCATCTTGGCTCTTTATTCGGGACCCTCCGCAGCAGTATATACAGCTGGCTTCCTGTCCTCTAGCTTTACAATCACAAATGGCACTAGACAGGGATGTCCACTCTCCCCACTGATCTTTGCCTTGCTCATGGAACCTCTAGCTGAAAAGATCAGAACATCCGATCTGATTAAAGGTATAACTATTGGTACATATGAACATCGCATAGGCCTTTTTGCAGATGACGTCATCATAATGTGCACCTCCCCGTTGACATCTCTTCCAGAAATAGAAAAAATCCTCTGCAAATTCAGCAAAACGTCTTATTATAAAATTAACACAACAAAATCCCAAATATTAAACATGGGTCTTCCTAAGAAAACTGTTAAATATCTCAAAAATAAATTCCCTTTCAAATGGGTAGAGGGGGCCCTGCCCTACTTGGGTATTAACCTAACATTTCCTATCTCGTGCATGTTTAACCAAAACTACATACCTTTGCAAAAGTGTATAGAAGAGGATTTACGCAGCTACAAACATCACGGAGTGTCTTGGTTAGGTAGGATTGCAGCGATCAAAATGCTATCTCTTCCCAAAATACTTTATTTCTTTAGGAATGTTCCTATAAGTGTGCCTATAACTTATCTTACAAAGCTACAATCTGTTCTGATGAAATTCATATGGGGCAAAAATAAACCGAGAGTAAAGGCAGAAATTCTTTATAAACCATTGCAGAAGGGGGGAATGGGTTGCCCATCAGTATTACAATATTACCGTGCCTCTATAATGGACCAATTAAAATCCTTATGGTCCAATGACATATCGAAGTTGTGGGTATCTACCAAATCCTCTCTATTAGGGAAAATACACATCTCGGATATTCTCACTGCTTCTTCTCTCTTTGGTACTCATGTACAATCCACGCATCCCACTATCAAAGCAATTATGGATTTGTGGAATAATTTTGTACGCAGAACTGACTTGTACTCAACAAATTATAATAAATCAAATGTTATTATCTTAATGGCCCATATACCAGATCTTGACATATCAAACTGGATGGCCAATGGCTTACATATATTGTCTAACTTATGGAAAAGGGACCTGTTCATAACCTTTGAAGATCTTACCCAATCCTATTCTGTACATAAACACGACTTCTATAAATACTTACAGATCAGACATGCGACTTCTTCTCTACCCTTTCCTCTTCCCTCCATATGCTCTCCCTTACACAAATGGATGACCTCCAACTCCGCATCCAAAGGCAACATCTCACACTGTTACAGACTGATACTCAGTTCATACCCTGACGCCCTTCAAAATTATACTCAGAAATGGGAACAGGACTTGAATATTACATTCTCAGAGAATCAATGGGCCCTAGCGTTTACTGCCATTGCTTCCATTTCAAGATGTACTAATCATATAGAAACTGCTAGAAAGCTTTTATATAGATGGTATCTCACCCCGTCTAAACTTTCTAGATACTACAATGTTTCAAATAGCTGCTGGAGATGTAACGCCGTAGGGACCATGAAACATATTTGGTGGGACTGCCCCCCCATTTTGGCTTTCTGGAAAAGAATTACCAAATTTTTATCTTCAATTTGCGGGTACCCGATAATTCTGAATGCACCCTTGACTCTTTTAACCATAGACGCAGATAACTTTGACTGGACACATAGAACAGTTATTTTACACACATTAATTGTAGCAAGGTCCAAAATTGCACAAAATTGGAAATCCAACAAAATTCCTACTATGTCGGAAATCATACAGGGAATTAATAACAACTGTTGGTTTGAATCCATGATTGCTCCCTCACTAAATAGGAAAAAGGTGTTCGATGATAGTTGGGATGTGTGGATTACCAGCCGCCATTGTAAAGCGTTACATTGACTCTTCATTCTAAGACTTCGCTGCACCTACATTCTATCTATACTGCCTAATTGTACAAATAATTGCGGAAATGTTAAAATGTTAAATTTTGTTTTTCTTATTTTCTTTTCTTTTATTACCTTCAAAATCAAATGTTATTGACATATTTTTGAGTGATTGTAACTCAATGTATGCACTTCATTGCCATGTTATTTTATAAATTCACTTGAAAAAATGCAATAAAAATAAATGTGATAAAAAAAAAAAAAAAAGAAGAAAAACATTTCCCACATTCGGTGCAAGAGAATGGCTTCTCCCCTGTGTGGGTTTTCCGATGGTTGACGAGACTTAGTTTATGAGCAAAGAGCTTCCCACAATCAGCACATGGATATGGTTTCTCCCCTGTGTGAACCCTCTGGTGTCTTCTAAGTTTTGATCCACTTCGAAAGCATTTTCCGCATTGTCCACATTGGAACGGCTTATCCTCGGTGTGAGTTTTCTTATGTTTATTCAGATAGGATTTTAGTGGAAAACATTTCCCACACTCAGAACATGAAAACATATTATTGTCCTTACGATCTGTACTAGGTGAATTGACGCTCAATCTAATAGAAGAACATTCCTGGTGGTCAGAAGAATCGGATGATAAACCTACACTAACAACCCTTGGAGAAGTGACGTTTTCTCCTGGAGAACCTTGAGTGATGTTGCCGTTGTCCAGTATACAGTCTGGAGATAAAAAGAGACATCCTTCCAAAATATTTTTGCTGTCCTCTCCATCTGTGAGAGCAAATGTAAAGATGTTAAATGTAAAGATCTCTTATCAAGGTGTCAGAGTAGAAAGTTATGACAATGATGATAGATGTCACAGCATTTCCAAGGATGGCAGGAGTCCAAAAGATGATGTTGGTTCCCCGTAGCCCCTACTGGACACTTCTCACATACCAAGGCTACCTGCTCATGATTGTTTGTATTTGCGTACTGCAAACAATGGATCCATTGTCCGTTTTTTTGCGGTACGACAGTGTGTCCTCCGCATCCGTCCCATTTGTTCCATAGGTTTGACTTGAATGGGCGAGACCGAGCCACAAATACTGACAGGAACAGGACCTGCTCTGAGTTTTGTGGCCCGGTCCCACTCAAGGATCTGTGAAGAACATCGTAGTGTGCACGGAGCCATAGAAATGAAGGGGTCAGTCTGCCGTCCGTTACAATACGGATAGCACACTGACGAGAAGAACGGTCGTGTGCATGTAGCCAAGGAGAGTTCATAAAAAGAGATTGTTTTAGTCACTGAACAGTTTGTGGTTGTCGCTCACCTGGGTAGATATTGTTAGAAGTTTCTTCCTTATTGCACTTTTGATCCTCCCACACATACGCCTTGTATCCTCCGTCTACATTCTCAACTTTAATATGAATATTTCCCTAAACACTCACATAAAATATTACAAATTATTTCCTCAGTTAATGAGCTGAAATGTAACAAATTATTAGGTAATATTGGCAAAGCATGAAGTGCACATTCACCTTTATGGGATTTGACGAGACTTTGGTTCCACCTACGTGATGACCCTCTGGGACGTTGTGATATTCCTGTGGACAATCCCGGGAAAACACAGAACTGGGACATCTCTCTGATGGATTTCTCTTACTGGATATACCTGTAGGAGACACATACAGTGGAAGACATTGTTTATATGTAGTTATCAGGTGATGGGTGTATCTTGTGGACTGTCAAAAATGCTCTCCTCTTACCTGGTGATGTGAGGGGCCGGTGGTCCTCCATCATGGCGTCCCTGTACAGATCCTTGTGTCCTTCTATATACTCCCACTCCTCCATGGAGAAATAGACGGAGACATCCTGACACCTTATAGGAACCTGACACACAATGAGACAGTCATCACCCCGACACCTTCATAGCGTTACTATATAACGTCCCAGCATTCCCGGTAGTCCTCACCTCTCCGGTCAGCAGATGAATGATCTTGTTGGTGAGGTCCAGGATCTTCTGCTCATTGTTTCTCTTAGGTATCAGTGAAGGCTCCGTGATGGTACTGGTCCATCTTCCAGACATGTGGGGACAGCTGTTGGGGGATAGAGAGTCACCAGAAGTTTTCTTCTCTACTGAACAATCCTGGATATCGAGATGGAACATACAAGAGAATCAAAATGAACAGGAAGTTCTTAGTAAACATTTTGATTGTATAAGCGCACCTGCCTCCTCATGGTGACTTCTTTTAAGTGGGTGCCGCACCACATGGCAACCAGTCCCACCGCAACACCCCTCCTGCAGAGCGAGCAACACAGTCCCCAGGCTAAGACACCTTATGTTGTAGCCCACAGACCAGTCCATAGTAATGCATCCAAAGGATAACTGAATGCAACCACCACCAGGTAACACTGTCCAGGTATATAACAGGTGAATGATAGGTTATTAACCCCTTAATGAACAGCCTATTTTCGGTTTTTTCAATTTTCGTTTTTACCTCCCACCATTCCAAAAATCATAACTTTTGTAATGCGTGTGCACCGCGGACTGTTTAGGAAGGTGGAAGCAGCATTAGGGGGTCAGTCAAAATGCTAGTGGGCGCTACCTTCACACTATGCACCAGAGAAGATTTGTTACAGCATTTATATTTACAAATCAATTATGATGACGTGATCTTTTGCTTTTTATATAATATTGTTCGTAGGATAAAAAGATAAGAGAAAGGACATATACATGAGTCCCGGATTATTTTACCTCTCCGGTAAGAAGGTAGATTATCTCCAGGGTGACGTTCAGTATCTTCTCCGTTATGTGTCCCTTATCCATCACAAAGAACAATGACGTGTAGATGGTTTCGAATGAGATCTACAAATAAAGAGATGATAACTAAATGATAGAATTATGAAATGTTAAAGGGACACTCCGGCCAAAACTAACCTCTCCCATGTGCTGCATTCTGGTATTCCATGTGTCAGTCTCTCCCCTGTTATTTATCTCTATATATCAGACCGGGACGGTTGCTTAGCAGCAGTGTGAATCCGGCTCGGTGACTGCTTTCTCTGCTTGGGTCTCTGGAGATCTATGTGTCACCCGTCACAGGCTTCAGCAGTTTCTGTACCGCACTAGTTATACACAGGGGGAAACAGAAACTTCTATCATCAACTGCCACTGATACTTAGACAGGTTCCTGTCACACAGGTGTAGAAGAATATAGTGCAGCCTCCCTGTCTGTATACTTATGGTTTCTCAGCTTATTTAGAAGAATATAGAGAGCATAATAATCACAGTGTTCCCCAGCATAAAGAAATTATATGGTCTTTAGCTGGTCATGTGATTGATAGCAAAGCAGAGAGGAAGAGAAAGCTGGGGAAATCTAAGAATAAAGATGGAGGCTTTTTTAAAGCACGGACAAAAAGTAAGTACAGTATACATAAAAGAAGTGTAGAGTGATATATACAGCCAGGTGGGGGTGCAGACATGGAAAGTTGTGCTTCCACTGGAGCTCTTCTTTAATTTCTAGTTCCGTGTCTTTTGGCAGTAAGGAGAAAATACAGCATGTGGGAGGTGCGAGACAATACTATATGTATAAAAGTACGTGAACACCCCACCTAATTATTGAGCTTAGGTGTTTCAGCTTCACGCATTGCAAACAGGTGCATAAAATCAAGCCCACAGCCATGCAATCTCCAGAGAAACATTGCTAGTAGTATGGGTCGTACTGAAGAGCTCAGTGGCTTTAAACATGGCACAGAACAAGAACTGTGTGTCAGGAGCTTCATGAAATGGATTTCCTTAGATCGCCATGCACAATGCCAGGCGTCAGCTGGAGAGGTGTAAAGCACGTCGTTCTTTAGAGTGATGAATAACGTCTTGTTATCTGGTAGTCTGATGGGTGAATCTGGGCCTCTGAACGTTACCTACAGGAATACATAGTGTCTACTGTAAAATTTAGGGGAGGAAAGATAAATATCTGGGGATGGTTTTTAGGGTTTGGGCTACATCTCTTATTTCCATTGAAGAGTAATGTTAATGCTTCCACATAGGAAGACATTTTGGACAATTGTGGGAACAGTTTGGGGAAGGACCTTTCCTGTCCCAGCATGACTGCGCCCCTGTAAGCAAGGTCCATAAAGACATGGTTTGATGAGTTTGTTGTGTAGTGACTCGAGTGGCCTGCACAAAGGACCATCCAACACCTTTGGGATGAATTATAACACGGGTTGCGAGCAAAACCTACTCATCCAATATCAGTGCTTGTCTGTGGGAATTTGTGCCCAATCAGCCAAAAAAAAAAGCATCTGTGAGGTCACACTCCAAAATCTTGTGGCAAGCCTTCCCAGAAGAGTAGAGACTGTTAAAGCCGCAAGAGGACAATGATCGAGAACGAGGGTTCATATGGCAGTAAAACTTCTACCGATCGCAAAATGATGGCATAACCCAACGATATGCCATCACTTTGTGTGAGATCCGCACAGTAACAGCCAATATCCTATGGCCTTCCTCTATCTATCAGAAGTTTAGTCCAAATGGGCCGGTGCGGTCTATACGTGTCTGCAGGAACATGATCAAAAGATGGTCTCTTGGTTATGGCCATGTCAACTTCCAGCAGACGGTGAGTAATGGTCATTACATTGTGATATGTACCCGGTAATGTAATAAGTGGTGAAATATGACACCCGGACCCCACACCGATCAGCTGTTCGGGCTGCCTCCGCGCACCGGATGTTATGCTGGGTATGCAGTGCTTCATACACTGTATAGCGGCCATGCTGCAGAACTGCAGCTCTAGTCCCATTCACAGCCGCTATACTGTGAGCCATCTGCTTCCGGAACGGACCCCCATCAATGATATACCGATGACCTATCCTGTGGAAAGGTCATCAGTATGAAAAACCGCCCCCTGCCCGGACAACCCCTTTAATTCTGGAGAACTGAACTCTCTTTAGCCATGGGAACCTTCCAGTATTAGGGTATGTGCACACGATGATAGGCTTTTACGTCTGAAATGACAGACTGTTTTCAGGAGAAAACAGCTGCCTCGTTTCAGACATAAATGCTCCTCCTCGCATTCTGCGAGGCTTCTCTGACAGCCGTAAATTTTGAGCTGTTCTTCATTGAGTTAAATGAAGAACGGCTCAAATTACGTCTGAAAGAAGTGTCCTGCATATAATGTATATAAGTGTCCCGCATATAATGTATATAAGTGTCCTGCATATAATGTATATAAGTGTCCTGCATATAATGTATATAAGTTTCCCGCATATAATGTATATAAGTGTCCCGCATATAATGTATATAAGTGTCCCGCATATAATGTATATAAGTGTCCCGCATATAATGTATATAAATGTCCCGCATATAATGTATATAAGTGCACCGCATATAATGTATATAAGTGTCCCGCATATAATGTATATAAGTGTCCTGCATATAATGTATATAAGTGTCCTGCATATAATGTATAGAAGTGTCCCGCATATAATGTATATAAGTGTCCCGCATATAATGTATATAAGTGTCCCGCATATAATGTATATAAGTGTCCCGCATATAATGTATATAAGTGTCCAGCATATAATGTATATAAGTGTCCTGCATATAATGTATATAAGTGTCCTGCATATAATGTATATAAGTGTCCCGCATATAATGTATATAAGTGTCCCGCATATAATGTATATAAGTGTCCTGCATATAATGTATAGAAGTGTCCTGCATATAATGTATATAAGTGTCCTGCAAATAATGTATATAAGTGTCCCGCATGTAATGTATATAAGTGTCCCGCATGTAATGTATATAAGTGTCCCGCATATAATGTATATAAGTGTCCCGCATATAATGTATATAAGTGTCCTGCATATAATGTATATAAGTGTCCTGCATATAATGTATATAAGTGTCCTGCATATAATGTATATAAGTGTCCTGCATGTAATGTATATAAGTGTCCCGCATATAATGTATAAGTGTCCCGCATATAATGTATATAAGTGTCCCGCATATAATGTATAAGTTTCCCGCATATAATGTATATAAGTGTCCCACATATAATGAATATAAGTGTCCCGCATATAATGTATATAAGTGTCCCGCATATAATGTATATAAGTGTCCTGCATATAATGTATAGAAGTGTCCTGCATATAATGTATATAAGTGTCCTGCATATAATGTATAGAAGTGTCCTGCGTATAATGTATAGAAGTGTCCCACATATAATGAATATAAGTGTCCTGCATATAATGTATATAAGTGTCCTGCATATAATGTATATAAGTGTCCTGCATATAATGTATATAAGTGTCCTGCATATAATGTATATAAGTGTCCCGCATATACTGTATATAAGTGTCCCGCATATAATGTATATAAGTGTCCCGCATATAATGTATATAAGTGTCCCGCATATAATGTATATAAGTGTCCTGCGTATAATGTATATAAGTGTCCCGCATATAATGTATATAAGTGTCCCGCATATAATGTATATAAGTGTCCCGCATATAATGTATATAAGTGTCCCGCATGTAATGTATATAAGTGTCCTGCATATAATGTATATAAGTGTCCTGCATATAATGTATATAAGTGTCCCGCATATAATGTATATAAGTGTCCTGCATATAATGTATATAAGTGTCCTGCATATAATGTATATAAGTGTTCTGCATATAATGTATATAAGTGTCCCGCATATAATGTATATAAGTGTCCCGCATGTATTGTATATAAGTGTCCTGCATATAATGTATATAAGTGTCCTGCATATAATGTATATAAGTGTCCCGCATATAATGTATATAAGTGTCCCGCGTATAATGTATATAAGTGTCCTGCGTATAATGTATATAAGTGTCCCGCGTATAATGTATGGAAGTGTCCTGCATATAATGTATATAAGTGTCCTGCATATAATGTATATGTGTCCTGCATATAATGTATATAAGTGTCCCGCATATAATGTATATAAGTGTCCTGCATATAATGTATATAAGTGTCCTGCATATAATGTATATAAGTGTCCCGCATATAATGTATAAGTGTCCCGCATATAATGTATATAAGTGTCCCGCATATAATGTATATAAGTGTCCCGCATATAATGTATATAAGTGTCCTGCATATAATGTATATAAGTGTCCTGCATATAATGTATATAAGTGTCCTGCATATAATGTATATAAGTGTCCTGCATATAATGTATGTAAGTGTCCCGCATATAATGTATATAAGTGTCCTGCATATAATGTATATAAGTGTCCCGCATATAATGTATATAAGTGTCCTGCATATAATGTATAGAAGTGTCCTGCATATAATGTATATAAGTGTCCTGCATATAATGTATAGAAGTGTCCTGCGTATAATGTATATAAGTGTCCCACATATAATGAATATAAGTGTCCTGCATATAATGTATATAAGTGTCCTGCATATAATGTATATAAGTGTCCTGCATATAATGTATATAAGTGTCCTGCATATAATGTATATAAGTGTCCCGCATATACTGTATATAAGTGTCCCGCATATAATGTATATAAGTGTCCCGCATATAATGTATATAAGTGTCCCGCATATAATGTATATAAGTGTCCCGCATATAATGTATATAAGTGTCCTGCATATAATGTATATAAGTGTTCTGCATATAATGTATATAAGTGTCCCGCATATAATGTATATAAGTGTCCTGCATATAATGTATATAAGTGTCCTGCATATAATGTATATAAGTGTCCCGCATATAATGTATACAAGTGTCCCGCATATAATGTATACAAGTGTCCCGCATATAATGTATATAAGTGTCCCGCATATAATGTATATAAGTGTCCTGCATATAATGTATATAAGTGTCCTGCATATAATGTATATAAGTGTCCTGCATATAATGTATATAAGTGTCCTGCATATAATGTATATAAGTGTCCTGCATGTAATGTATATAAGTGTCCCGCATATAATGTATAAGTGTCCTGCATATAATGTATACAAGTGTCCCGCATATAATGTATACAAGTGTCCCGCATATAATGTATATAAGTGTCCCGCATATAATGTATATAAGTGTCCCGCATATAATGTATATAAGTGTCCCGCATATAATGTATATAAGTGTCCCGCATATAATGTATATAAGTGTCCCGCATATAATGTATATAAGTGTCCTACATATAATGTATAAGTGTCCTGCATATAATGTATAGAAGTGTCCCGCTATTGTACCGACAACCGCGGGGCGCGTCTTTATATAGACCTTGTGTGGACCAGAGGGAGAACTGTAAGACATGTCACTTCCGGGGCGTTTCTCTCAGCAAATTCACATTACCGATCCCTCCCGTTGATTGGCTTAGCGATCAGGCGGGGTGTCAGAAGTTTGGGGGTCGGAGCACTGCCGTCACTATCACCTGTCAGAATTTATTTGACCGTTCAGTTACCCTGTAATCCAGGTGAAGAAGACTCTGGTGTCTTGAGTGTATGTCGTGTAATTGTAATACAGGTGAAGCAGACTGCAGTGTGTTCTCTGTCAAGTTATTGTAGTACAGGCGGAGCAGACTATGGTGTTTTGTATGTCTTGTTATTGTTACACATGATTAGCATACTGTGGTGTCTCATCTGTGCTGGTTTATTGTAGAAGAGTAGCAGCAGACTCTAGTGTCTCGTCTAGTAATTGTAATACAAGTGGAACAGCCTCCAGTTCAGGGGTCTCAAACTCGGCCGGGTAAGTGGGCCACATATAGGAATAAATAGAAGTTGACGGGCTGCATTTCAGCAATTAAGTGTCGCTAAGCGTTTGGCAGACACACAAATGCCATGATGGGGCAGCCCCTTTTAATATAGTGCCACAGAGCCCTCGGTAGATGCTGCCACAGTGCCCTCTGTAAATTATGCCACAGTGTCCTCTGTAGATACTGCCACACATCACCCATAGATAATGCCACAGTGCCCTCTGAAGATGCTGCCACAGTGCCCTCTGTATATACTGCCACAGTGCCCTCTGTAGATGCTGCCACAGTGCCATATATGGACAGTGATGTCACAGAATCCCGGAGCAGAGCCTATACTAGCGCTCTGCCTTGGACTCCGGCTCTAGGAAAGCCCTAGACATTGCGTGTCTATATATGGACAGCGATGTCAGGGATTTCCACAGAATCCCGGAGTAGAGCCTATACTAGCGCTCTACCCGGGACTCCGCTCTGGGGAAGACCCTGACAACACTGTCCATATATGGACAACGATGTCAGGGAATTCCACAGAGTCCCGGAGCAGAGCGTGTACTAGCGCTCTGCTCGGGATTCCGCTCTGGGGAAGACCGTGACAACACTGTCTATATATGGACAGCGATGTCAGGGAATTCCACAGAGTCCCGGAGCAGAGCCTGTATTAGCGGCTCTGTGTCCCGCGGGCCGAGTGCTTGACACCCCTGCTCTAGTTCTAGTCTTTTCCGGCTCATTATAGTAAAATAGGAGCATTCTGGTGTCTTGTCTGTGCTGGGTAATTTGAATACAGGTGGAGCAGACTATGGTGTCTTGTCTGTGCCTGGTCATCTATTACGAAAGGAGCAGTCTCTGGTTTCTTTCCTGTGCTGGGTTATTGTAATACAGGTGGAGCAGATTCTAGCATACTGTATGTGCTGGGACTTGGGATCTTGTAATACAGGTGGAGTGTACTCTAATGTCTTGTCTGTTACAGTACACTAGAATCTGTTCCATCTGTATTACATCAATACGTATGTGCTGGGTTTTATGAATACAGGTGAAGTAGACTCTTGTGTATATTCTGTGCGGGGTTATTGTGTTACATTTGAAGCAATCTATAGTTGCTCGTCTGTTCCGGGTTATTGTAATACAGGTGGAGCAGACTATAGCTTCTTGTCTGTGCCAGGTTATTGTAATACAGGTGGAGCAAACTTTGTTGTTTCTTTTTTTTGGTGCACGGTTATTGTAGCCGCAAACTCTAGTGTGTTTAGTCGTTATTGTAATTGCATGGTTATTGGAGGAGCAGTCTCTGGTTTCTTCTACACGCTGTAATAGAATAGGGACATAATGCGGTAAAAGGAGGGAACAGGGACATAATGCCGGTAATAGGAAGTAACAGGAACATAATGCCGGTAATAGGAAGGAACAGGGACATAATGCCAGTAATATGAGTGAATAGGGACAACATGCAGGTAAGATGAGGGAACAAGGACATAATGCCGGTAATATGAAGGAGCAAGGTCATAATGCCGGTAATATGAAGGAACAGGGACATAATGGCGGTAATATGAAGGAACAGGGAAATAATGCCTGTGATATGAAGGAATAGGGACATAATGCTGGTAAGATGAGGGAACAGGGACATAATGCTGGTAATATGAAAGAACAGGGACATAATGCCGGTAATATCAAGGAACAGGGACATAATGCCAGTAATATGAAGGAACAGGGACATAATGCTGGTAAGATGAGGGAACAGGGACATAATGCATGTAATATGAAGGAACAGGGATATAATGCCGGTAATATGAAGGAACAGGGACATAATGCCTGTAATATGAAGGAACAGGGACATAAAGCCGGTAATATGAAGGAACAGGGACATAATGCCTGTAATATGAAGGAACAGGGACATAATGCCGGTAATATGAAGGAACAGGCACATAATGCTGGTAAGATAAGGGAACAGGGACATCATGCATGTAATATGAAGGAACAGGGAAATAATGCCGGTAATATGAAGGAAAAGGGACATAATGACGGTAATATAAAGGCACAGGGACATAATGCCTGTAATATGAAGGAACAGGGACGTAATGCCGGTAATATGAAGGAACAGGGACATAATGCCAGTAATATGAAGGAACAGGGACATAATGCCGGTAATATGAAGGAACAGAGACATAATGCCAGTAATATGAAGGAACAGGGACATAATGCTGGTAAGATGAGGGAACAGGGACATAATGCATGTAATATGATGGAACAGGGATATAATGCCGGTAATATGAAGGAACAGGGACATAATGCCTGTAATATGAAGGAACAGGGACATAAAGCCGGTAATATGAAGGAACAGGGACATAATGCCTGTAATATGAAGGAACAGGGACATAATGCTGGTAAGATGAGGGAACAGGGACATAATGCATGTAATATGACGGAACAGGGATATAATGCCGGTAATATGAAGGAACAGGGACATAATGCCTGTAATATGAAGGAACAGGGACATAAAGCCGGTAATATGAAGGAACAGGGACATAATGCCTGTAATATGAAGGAACAGGGACATAAAGCCGGTAATATGAAGGAACAGGGACATAATGCCTGTAATATGAAGGAACAGGGACATAATGCCGGTAATATGAAGGAACAGGGACATAATGCTGGTAAGATGAGGGAACAGGGACATAATGCATGTAATATGACGGAACAGGGATATAATGCCGGTAATATGAAGGAACAGGGACATAATGCCTGTAATATGAAGGAACAGGGACATAAAGCCGGTAATATGAAGGAACAGGGACATAATGCCTGTAATATGAAGGAACAGGGACATAATGCCGGTAATATGAAGGAACAGGCACATAATGCTGGTAAGATGAGGGAACAGGGACATCATGCATGTAATATGAAGGAACAGGGAAATAATGCCGGTAAAATGAAGGAAAAGGGACATAATGACGGTAATATAAAGGCACAGGGACATAATGCCTGTAATATGAAGGAACAGGGACGTAATGCCGGTAATATTAAGGAACAGGGACATAATGCCGGTAATATGAAGGAACAGGGACATAATGCCGGTAATATGAAGGAACAGGGACATAATGCCGGTAATATGAAGGAACAGGCACATAATGCTGGTAAGATGAGGGAACAGGGACATAATGGCGGTAATATGAAGGAACAGGGACATAATGCCGGTAATATGAAGGAAGAGGCACATAATGCTGGTAAGATGAGGGAACAGGGACATAATGCCGGTAATATGAAGAAAAAGGGACATAATGACAGTAATATAAAGGCACAGGGACATAATGCCTGTAATATGAAGGAACAGGGACGTAATGCCGGTAATATTAAGGAACAGGGACATAATGCCTGTAATATGAAGGAACAGGGACATAATACCGGTAATATGAAAGAACAAGGACATAATGCCTCGAAAATGAGGGAACAGGGACATATTACCGGCATTATGTCCCTGTGCCCTCCTACATGGGACATAATGCCAGTAATATGAGGGGACAGGGACATAATGCCTGTAATATGAAGGAACAGGGACATAATGCCTGTAATATGAAGGAACAGGGACATAATGCCTGTAATATGAAGGAACAGGGACATAATGCTGGTAATATGATGGAACAGGGTCGGGACATAATGCCTGTAATATGAAGGAACAGGGACCTAATGCCTGTAATATGAAGGAACAGGGACCTAATGCCTGTAATAAGAAGGAACAGGGACCTAATGCCTGTAATATGAAGGAACAGGGACGTAATGCCTGTAATGCCTGTTATATGAAGGAACAGGGAGGTAATACCGATAATATGAAGGAACAGGGATATAATGCCGGTAAGATGAGGGAACAAGGACATTATGTCCTTGTACTTTCATATTACTGGCATTATGTCCTTGTACTTTCATATTACCGGCATTATGTCGGTAAGATGAAGGAACAGGGACATAATGGCGGTAATATGAGGGAACAGGGACATAATGCCGGTAAGATGAGGGAACAGGGAAGTAATGCAGATAATATGAAGGAGCCGGGACGTAATGCCGGTAATATGAAGAAACAGGGACGTAATGCCGGTAATATGAAGGAACAGGGACATAATGCCGGTAAGATGAATGAACAGGCACATAATGCCGGTTCAGATGAGGGAACAGGGACATAATGCCGGTAAGACGAAGGAACAGGGACATAATGCCTGTAATATGAAGGAACAAGGACATAATGCCGGTAAAATGAAGGAACAGGGACAAAATGCCTGTAATATAAAGGAACAGGGAAATAATCCCGGTAATACGAAGGAACAGGGACATAATGCCAGTAAGATGAGGGAACGGACATATTGCCGGTAAGATGAGGGAACAGGGACAAAATGGCAATAAGATGTGGGAACAGGGATGTAATGCCGGTAATATGAAGGAACAGGGACATAATGCCGGTAATATGAAGGAACAGGGACATCATGCCTGTAATATAAAGGAATAGGGACATAATGCAGGACAGGAGCCAGGGACAGCCGAGTGCAGAGAGAAAGTCAGGAGACAGGGACAGCCGAGTGCAGACAGACGGTCAGGAGTTAGGGACAGCCGAGTAGTAAGAAACGGTCAGGAGCTAGGGACAGCTGAGTGGAGTCAGACGGTCAGGAGCCAGGGACACCGAGTGCAGAAAGACAGTCAGGCGATAGGGACAGCCGAGTGATAAGAAACGGTTAGGAGCCAGAGACAGCCGAGGGCAGAGAGACGGTCAGGAGCCAGGGACAGTCGAGTGATAAGAAACGGTCAGGATCCAGGGACAGCTGAGTGCAGGGAGACGTTTAGGAGCCAGGGACAGTCGAGTGTAGACAGACAGGCAGGAGCCAGGGACAGCCGAGTACAAAGAGACGGTCAGGACCCAGGGACAGCCGAGTGCATTGAGGCGGTCAGGAGTCAGGGACAGCCGAGTGCAGAGAGACGGTCAGAAGCCAGGGACAGCCGAGTGCAGAGAGACGGTCAGGAGCCAGGGACACCGAGTGCCGGGAGACGGTAAGGAGCCAGGGACAGCCGAGTGCAGAGAGACGGTCAGGAGCCAGGGACAGCCGAGTGCAGACAGACTGTCAGGAGACAGGGACAGCCGAGTGCAGACAGACGGTCAGGAGTCAGGGACAGCTGAGTGCAGACAGACAGTCAGGAGCCAGGGACAGCCGAGTACAAAGAGACGGTCAGGACCCAGGGACAGCCGAGTGCAGAGAGGCGGTCAGGAGTCAGGGACAGCCGAGTGCAGAGAGACGGTCAGAAGCCAGGGACAGCCGAGTGCAGAGAGACGGTCAGGAGCCAGGGACACCGAGTGCCGGGAGACGGTAAGGAGCCAGGGACAGCCGAGTGCAGAGAGACGGTCAGGAGCCAGGGACAGCCGAGTGCAGACAGACTGTCAGGAGACAGGGACAGCCGAGTGCAGACAGACGGTCAGGAGTCAGGGACAGCTGAGTGCAGACAGACAGTCAGGAGACAGGGACAGCCGAGTGCAGACAGACGGTCAGGAAACAGTGACAGCTGAGTGCAGACAGACGGTCAGGAGCCAGGGACAGCTGAGTGGAGACGGACGGTCAGGAGCCGGTAATATGAAGGACCAAGGACATAATGCCGATAAAATGAAGGAACAGGGACATAGTGCCGGTAATATGAAGGAACAGGGACATAATGCCTGTAATATGAAGAAACAGGGACATAATGCCTGTAATATGTAAAATGGCGGTAAGATGCAGGGACATAATGCCTGTATTATGAAGGAACAGGGACATAATGCCTGTAATATGAAGGAACAGACATAATGGCGGTAATATGAAGGAACAGGAACATAATGCCTGTAATATGAAGGAACAGGGACATAATGCCGGTAAGATGAGGTAACAGGGACATAGAAGGAACAGGGACATAATGGCTGTAATATGAAGGAACAGGCACATAATGCCGGTAATATGAGGGAACAGGGACATAATGCCGGTAAGATGAGGGAACAGGGACAAAATGCCTGTAATATTAAGGAACAGGGACATAATGCCGGTAATATGAAGGAACAGGGACATAATGCCGGTAAGATGAGGGAACAGAGATAAATTGCCGGTAATATGAAGGAACAGGGACATAATGCCTGTAATATGAAGGAACAGGGACATAATGCCGCTAATATTAAGGAACTGGGACATAATGCCGCTAATATTAAGGAACAGGGACATAATGCCGGTAAGATGAGGGAACAGGGATAAATTGCCGGTAATATGAAGGAACAGGGCAATAATGCCGGTAATATGAAGGAACAGGGACATAATGCCGGTAATATGAAGGAACAGGGACATAAAGCCTGTAATATGAAGGAACAGGGACATAATGCCGGTAGTATGAAGGAACAGGGACATAATGCCGGTAATAAGAAGGAACAAGGAAATAATGCCGGTAATTTGAAGGTAAGAGGACATAAAGCCTGTAATATGAAGGAACAGGGACATAATGCCTGTAATATGAAGGAACAGGGACATAATGCCGGTAATATGAAGGAACAGGGACATAATGCCGGTAAGATGAGGGAACAGGGACATAATGCCGGTAATATGAAGGAACAGAGACATAATGCCGGTAATATGAAGGAACAGGGACATTATGCCGGTAATATGAAGGAACAGGGACAAAATGCCGGTAATATGAAGGAACAGGGACATAATGCCGGTAAGATGAGGGAACAGGGATAAATTGCCGGTAATAAGAAGGAAACAGGGACATAATGCGGTAAGATGAGGGAACAGGGATAAATTGCCGGTAATATGAAGGAACAGGGACATAATGCCGGTAATATGAAGGAACAGGGACATAATGCCTGTAATATGAAGGAACAGGGACATAATGCCGGTAATATGAAGGAACAAGATATAATGCCGGTAAGATGAGGAAACAGGGACGTAATGCCGGTAATATGAAGAAACCGGGACGTAATGCCGGTAATACGAAGGAACAGGGACGTAATGCCGGTAAGATGAAGTAACAGGGACCTAATTCCGGTACTATGAAGGAACATGGACATAATACCGGTAATATGAAAGAACAATGACATAATGCCGGTAATATGAAGGAACAGGGACAAAATGCCTGTAATATGAAGGGACAGGGACATAATGCCGGTAGTATGAAGGAACAGGGACATAATGCCTGTAATATGAAGAAACAGGGACATAATGCCTGTAATATGTAAAATGGCGGTAAGATGAAGGGACATAATGCCTGTAATAAGAAGGAACAGACATAATGGCGGTAATATGAAGGAACAGGAACATAATGCCTGTAATATGAAGGAACAGGGACATAATGCCGGTAAGATGAGGTAACAGGGACATAGAAGGAACAGGGACATAATGCCGGTAAGATGAGGTAACAGGGACATAGAAGGAACAGGGACATAATGGCTGTAATATGAAGGAACAGGCACATAATGCCGGTAATATGAGGGAACAGGGACATAATGCCGGTAAGATGAGGGAACAGGGACAAAATGCCTGTAATATTAAGGAACAGGGACATAATGCCGGTAATATTAAGGAACAGGGACATAATGCCGCTAATATTAAGGAACAGGGACATAATGCCGGTAATATGAAGGAACAGGGACATAATGCCGGTAAGATGAGGGAACAGGGATAAATTGCCGGTAATATGAAGGAACAGGGCAATAATGCCGGTAATATGAAGGAACAGGGACATAATGCCGGTAATATGAAGGAACAGGGACATAAAGCCTGTAATATGAAGGAACAGGGACATAATGCCGGTAGTATGAAGGAACAGGGACATAATGCCGGTAATATGAAGGAACAAGGAAATAATGCCGGTAATATGAAGGTAAGAGGACATAAAGCCTGTAATATGAAGGAACAGGGACATAATGCCTGTAATATGAAGGAACAGGGACATAATGCCGGTAATATGAAGGAACAGGGACATAATGCCGGTAAGATGAGGGAACAGGGACATAATGCCGGTAATATGAAGGAACAGAGACATAATGCCGGTAATATGAAGGAACAGGGACATTATGCCGGTAATATGAAGGAACAGGGACAAAATGCCGGTAATATGAAGGAACAGGGACATAATGCCGGTAAGATGAGGGAACAGGGATAAATTGCCGGTAATAAGAAGGAACAGGGACATAATGCCGGTAAGATGAGGGAACAGGGATAAATTGCCGGTAATATGAAGGAACAGGGACATAATGCCGGTAATATGAAGGAACAGGGACATAATGCCTGTAATATGAAGGAACAGGGACATAATGCCGGTAATATGAAGGAACAAGATATAATGCCGGTAAGATGAGGAAACAGGGACGTAATGCCGGTAATATGAAGAAACCGGGACGTAATGCCGGTAATACGAAGGAACAGGGACGTAATGCCGGTAAGATGAAGTAACAGGGACCTAATTCCGGTACTATGAAGGAACATGGACATAATACCGGTAATATGAAAGAACAATGACATAATGCCGGTAATATGAAGGAACAGGGACAAAATGCCTGTAATATGAAGGGACAGGGACATAATACCGGTAATATGAAAGAACAATGACATAATGCCGGTAATATGAAGGAACAGGGACAAAATGCCTGTAACATGAAGGAACAGGGATATGTCCCTGTTTCCTCATCTTACAGGCATTATATCCCAGTTCCTTCATATTACCGACTTTATGTCCCTGTTCCCTCATATTACAAACATTATATTACCGGCATTATGTCCCAGTACCCTCCTAGAGGGGACATAATGCCTGTAATATGAGGGAACAGGTACATTATGCCGGTAATATGAGGGAACAGGGACATAATACCGGTAATATGAAGGAACAGGGACATAATGCCTGTAATATGAAGGAACAGGGACATAATGCCTGTATTATGAAGGAACAGGGACATAATGCCTGTAATATGAAGGAACAGACATAATGGCGGTAATATGAAGGAACAGGAACATAATGCCTGTAATATGAAGGAACAGGGACATAATGCCGGTAAGATGAGGTAACAGGGACATAGAAGGAACAGGGACATAATGCCGGTAAGATGAGGTAACAGGGACATAGAAGGAACAGGGACATAATGGCTGTAATATGAAGGAACAGGCACATAATGCCGGTAATATGAGGGAACAGGGACATAATGCCGGTAAGATGAGGGAACAGGGACAAAATGCCTGTAATATTAAGGAACAGGGACATAATGCCTGTAATATGAAGGAACAGGGACATAATGCCGCTAATATTAAGGAACAGGGACATAATGCCGCTAATATTAAGGAACAGGGACATAATGCCGGTAATATGAAGGAACAGGGACATAATGCCGGTAAGATGAGGGAACAGGGATAAATTGCCGGTAATATGAAGGAACAGGGCAATAATACCGGTAATATGAAGGAACAGGGACATAATGCCGGTAATATGAAGGAACAGGGACATAAAGCCTGTAATATGAAGGAACAGGGACATAATGCCGGTAAGATGAAGGAACAGGGACATAATGCCTGTAATATGAAGGAACAAGGACATAATGCCGGTAATATGAAGGAACAGGGACATAATGCCTGTAATATGAGAAAACAATGACATAAAGCCGGTAATATGAGGGAACAGGGACATAATGCCTGTAATATGAAGGAACAGGGACATGAAGCCTGTAATATGAAGGATCAGGGACATAATGCCTGTAATATGAAGGAACAAGGACATAATGCCGGTAATATGATGGAACAGGGACATAATACCTGTAATATGAAGGAACAGGGACATAATGCCTGTAATATGAAGGAACAGGGACCTAATGCCTGTAATATGAAGGAACAGGGACCTAATGCCTGTAATATGAAGGAACTGGGACATAATGCCTGTAATATGAAGGAACAGGGACCTAATGCCTGTAATATGAAGAAACAGGGACCTAATGCCTGTAATAAGAAGGAACAGGGACCTAATGCCTGTAATATGAAGGAACAGGGACGTAATGCCTGTAATGCCTGTTATATGAAGGAACAGGGAGGTAATACCGATAATATGAAGGAACAGGGATATAATGCCGGTAAGATGAGGGAACAAGGACATTATGTCCTTGTACTTTCATATTACTGGCATTATGTCCTTGTACTTTCATATTACCGGCATTATGTCGGTAAGATGAAGGAACAGGGACATAATGGCGGTAATAGGAGGGAACAGGGACATAATGCCGGTAAGATGAGGGAACAGGGAAGTAATGCAGATAATATGAAGGTACGAGGACCTAATGCCTGTAAAATGAAGGAACAGGGACCTAATGCCTGTAATATGAAGGAACTGGGACATAATGCCTGTAATATGAAGGAACAGGGACCTAATGCCTGTAATATGAAGGAACAGGGACCTAATGCCTGTAATAAGAAGGAACAGGGACCTAATGCCTGTAATATGAAGGAACAGGGACGTAATGCCTGTAATGCCTGTTATATGAAGGAACAGGGAGGTAATACCGATAATATGAAGGAACAGGGATATAATGCCGGTAAGATGAGGGAACAAGGACATTATGTCCTTGTACTTTCATATTACTGGCATTATGTCCTTGTACTTTCATATTACCGGCATTATGTCGGTAAGATGAAGGAACAGGGACATAATGGCGGTAATAGGAGGGAACAGGGACATAATGCCGGTAAGATGAGGGAACAGGGAAGTAATGCAGATAATATGAAGGAGCCGGGACGTAATGCCGGTAATATGAAGAAACAGGGACGTAATGCCGGTAATATGAAGGAACAGGGACATAATGCCGGTAAGATGAATGAACAGGCACATAATGCCGGTTCAGATGAGGGAACAGGGACATAATGCCGGTAAGACGAAGGAACAGGGACATAATGCCTGTAATATGAAGGAACAAGGACATAATGCCGGTAAAATGAAGGAACAGGGACAAAATGCCTGTAATATAAAGGAACAGGGAAATAATCCCGGTAATACGAAGGAACAGGGACATAATGCCAGTAAGATGAGGGAACGGACATATTGCCGGTAAGATGAGGGAACAGGGACAAAATGGCAATAAGATGAGGGAACAGGGATGTAATGCCGGTAATATGAAGGAACAGGGACATAATGCCGGTAATATGAAGGAACAGGGACATCATGCCTGTAATATAAAGGAATAGGGACATAATGCAGGACAGGAGCCAGGGACAGCCGAGTGCAGAGAGAAAGTCAGGAGACAGGGACAGCCGAGTGCAGACAGACGGTCAGGAGTTAGGGACAGCCGAGTAGTAAGAAACGGTCAGGAGCTAGGGACAGCTGAGTGGAGTCAGACGGTCAGGAGCCAGGGACACCGAGTGCAGAAAGACAGTCAGGCGATAGGGACCGCCGAGTGATAAGAAACGGTTAGGAGCCAGAGACAGCCGAGGGCAGAGAGACGGTCAGGAGCCAGGGACAGCCGAGTGATAAGAAACGGTCAGGATCCAGGGACAGCTGAGTGCAGGGAGACGTTTAGGAGCCAGGGACAGCCGAGTACAAAGAGACGGTCAGGACCCAGGGACAGCCGAGTGCAGAGAGGCGGTCAGGAGTCAGGGACAGCCGAGTGCAGAGAGACGGTCAGAAGCCAGGGACAGCCGAGTGCAGAGAGACGGTCAGGAGCCAGGGACACCGAGTGCCGGGAGACGGTAAGGAGCCAGGGACAGCCGAGTGCAGAGAGACGGTCAGGAGCCAGGGACAGCCGAGTGCAGACAGACTGTCAGGAGACAGGGACAGCCGAGTGCAGACAGACGGTCAGGAGTCAGGGACAGCTGAGTGCAGACAGACAGTCAGGAGACAGGGACAGCCGAGTGCAGACAGACGGTCAGGAAACAGTGACAGCTGAGTGCAGACAGACGGTCAGGAGCCAGGGACAGCTGAGTGGAGACGGACGGTCAGGAGCCGGTAATATGAAGGACCAAGGACATAATGCCGATAAAATGAAGGAACAGGGACATAGTGCCGGTAATATGAAGGAACAGGGACATAATGCCTGTAATATGAAGAAACAGGGACATAATGCCTGTAATATGTAAAATGGCGGTAAGATGCAGGGACATAATGCCTGTATTATGAAGGAACAGGGACATAATGCCTGTAATATGAAGGAACAGACATAATGGCGGTAATATGAAGGAACAGGAACATAATGCCTGTAATATGAAGGAACAGGGACATAATGCCGGTAAGATGAGGTAACAGGGACATAGAAGGAACAGGGACATAATGGCTGTAATATGAAGGAACAGGCACATATTGCCGGTAATATGAGGGAACAGGGACATAATGCCGGTAAGATGAGGGAACAGGGACAAAATGCCTGTAATATTAAGGAACAGGGACATAATGCCGGTAATATGAAGGAACAGGGACATAATGCCGGTAAGATGAGGGAACAGGGATAAATTGCCGGTAATATGAAGGAACAGGGACATAATGCCTGTAATATGAAGGAACAGGGACATAATGCCGCTAATATTAAGGAACAGGGACATAATGCCGCTAATATTAAGGAACAGGGACATAATGCCGGTAATATGAAGGAACAGGGACATAATGCCGGTAAGATGAGGGAACAGGGACAAATTGCCGGTAATATGAAGGAACAGGGCAATAATGCCGGTAATATGAAGGAACAGGGACATAATGCCGGTAATATGAAGGAACAGGGACATAAAGCCTGTAATATGAAGGAACAGGGACATAATGCCGGTAGTATGAGGGAACAGGGACATAATGCCGGTAATATGAAGGAACAAGGAAATAATGCCGGTAATATGAAGGTACGAGGACATAAAGCCTGTAATATGAAGGAACAGGGACATAATGCCTGTAATATGAAGGAACAGGGACATAATGCCGGTAATATGAAGGAACAGGGACATAATGCCGGTAAGATGAGGGAACAGGGACATAATGCCGGTAATATGAAGGAACAGAGACATAATGCCGGTAATATGAAGGAACAGGGACATTATGCCGGTAATATGAAGGAACATGGACAAAATGCCGGTAATATGAAGGAACAGGGACATAATGCCGGTAAGATGAGGGAACAGGGATAAATTGCCGGTAATAAGAAGGAACAGGGACATAATGCCGGTAAGATGAGGGAACAGGGATAAATTGCCGGTAATATGAAGGAACAGGGACATAATGCCGGTAATATGAAGGAACAGGGACATAATGCCTGTAATATGAAGGAACAGGGACATAATGCCGGTAATATGAAGGAACAAGATATAATGCCGGTAAGATGAGGAAACAGGGACGTAATGCCGGTAATATGAAGAAACCGGGACGTAATGCCGGTAATACGAAGGAACAGGGACGTAATGCCGGTAAGATGAAGTAACAGGGACATAATGCCGGTACTATGAAGGAACATGGACATAATACCGGTAATATGAAAGAACAATGACATACTGCCGGTAATATGAAGGAACAGGGACAAAATGCCTGTAATATGAAGGGACAGGGACATAATACCGGTAATATGAAAGAACAATGACATAATGCCGGTAATATGAAGGAACAGGGACAAAATGCCTGTAACATGAAGGAACAGGGATATGTCCCTGTTTCCTCATCTTACAGGCATTATATCCCAGTTCCTTCATATTACCGACTTTATGTCCCTGTTCCCTCATATTACAAACATTATATTACCGGCATTATGTCCCAGTACCCTCCTAGAGGGGACATAATGCCTGTAATATGAGGGAACAGGTACATTATGCCGGTAATATGAGGGAACAGGGACATAATGCCGTTATTATGAAGGAACAGGGACACGATGCCTGTAAGATGAGGGAACAGGGAGATAATGGCGGTAAGATGAGGGAACAGGGACATAATACCGGCATTATGTCCATTTTCCTTCCTACATATGGCATAATGCCTGTAATATGAAGGAAAAGGGACATAAAGCCTGTAATATGAAGGAACAGGGAAATGAAGCCTGTAATATGAAGGATCAGGGACATAATGCCTGTAATATGAGGGAACAAGGACATAAAGCCGGTAATATGAAGGAACAGGGACATAATGCCTGTAATATGAAGGAATAGGGACATAATGCCTGTAATATGAAGGAACAGGGACATAATGGCTGTAATATAAAGGAACTGGGACATAATGCCGGTAATATGAAGGAACAGGGACATAATGCCGGTAATATGAAGGAATAGGAATATGAAGCTGTGCCTGCTATTGTCTGGCCTCCCGCTAGTCTCCCTGTTCTATGTGCGGCCGCTCTCGTGTCGGTGCAGATGCTGCTTCATACATTGTGGCTGCCGGACAGGGAGGGACATTGCCGCGTGTGATGAAGCCGGGACACGGATCCTGCGGGCAGATGACCCGTCATAATATCACACTGTCCAGAAGAAACGGAACATTGTACATTAGGAGACGGAAGGAAGCATGGGACATCTGTAAATAACAATGATGAGGGTAGTAGTCCGATTTATAACATAGATGCCGGGGAAACTGCTTGACGATAGAGAGCAATCAATCACACTGGCGAGGACTGGATAAAGGGTGGTTATTGTAATACAGGCGGAGCAGACTGGTGTCTCCTCTGTGCCGGGTATTGTAATACAGGCGGAGCAGACTCTGGTGTCTCCTCTGTGCCGGGTATTGTAATACAGACTTTGCTGTTACAATAATCTTGCACAAAACACCAAAGTTTGCTGCACCGGTATTACAATACCCGATAAAGAGGAGACGCCAGAGTCTGCTCCACCTGCATTACAAAAACCAGTCAACCAGAGTTTGAGGCTACAATAACCTTGCACAAAGGTGTGTTTTTCGGTGCTAGGTTAATGTAGCAGCAAACTCTAATGTGTTGACTCCTTATTGTAATACAGGTGGAGCAGACTCTGGTGTCTCCTCTGTACCATGTATTGTAATACAGGTGGAGCAAACGTTGTTGTTGTTTTTTTTGATGCAAGGTTATTGTAGCGGCAAACTCTAGTGTGTTGAGTCGTTATTGTAATACAGGAGAAACAGACGATTTCTTGTCTGTGAGGGCTTATTTTCTATACAGGTGGAGCAGACTCTGGTTTCTTCTACACCCTGTAATAGAAAAGGGACATAATGCCGGTAATATGAAGGAACAGGGACATAATGTCTGTAATATGAGGGAACAGGGACATATTACCGGCATTATGCCCCTGTACCCTCCTACAGGGGACATAATGCCAGTAATATGAGGGAACAAGGACATCATGCCTGTAAGATGACGGAAGAGGGACATAATGGCGGTAAGATGAGGGAACAGGGACATATTACCGGCATTATGTCCATTTTCCCTCCTACATAGGGCATAATGCCTGTAAAATGAGGGAACAGGGACATAATGCCTGTAATATGAGGGAACAGGGACATAATGCCTGTAAGATGAGGAAACAGGGACATAATACCAGTAATATGAAGGAACAGGGAAATAATGCCTGTAATATGAAGGAACAGGGACATAATAACGATAATATGAAAGTACAAGTAGAAGCGGGAAAAGAGCGGCCGTTATCGTAAAATGAGCTTGCAATTCAAAATCTGAGTTAAGCCAATCAACGGGAGGGGGAGGGATTGGTAATGTGAATTTGCTGAGAGAAACGCCCCGGAAGTGACATGTATTACAGTTCTCTCTCTGGTCCACCCAAGGTCTATATAAAGACGCGCCCCGCGGTTGTCGCTGCAATATTTCTCTTTAGCTCCAGCTTACAGGATGTCTGGTCGTGGTAAAGGAGGAAAAGGACTCGGTAAGGGCGGTGCCAAGCGTCACAGGAAGGTGCTCCGTGATAACATCCAGGGCATCACCAAGCCTGCAATCCGCCGTCTAGCTCGCAGGGGAGGCGTCAAGCGTATCTCCGGTCTCATCTATGAAGAGACTCGCGGCGTCCTGAAGGTTTTCCTGGAGAACGTCATCCGTGACGCCGTCACCTACACCGAGCACGCTAAGAGGAAGACCGTCACCGCTATGGACGTGGTGTACGCGCTCAAACGCCAGGGCCGCACTCTCTACGGCTTCGGAGGTTAATTCCGCTCCTGCTCTGCTCTATCTTACACAACACAAAGGCTCTTCTCAGAGCCGCCACATCCTCTATAGATCAGCTATGATGTCTGCTGGTGACCGCTCGTGTATAATCTGAGCAGCGACCTTCTACTTCTATATACACGGGGGTAGGGGCTACGTTATCACGTCCGTCTTCCAGTGAGGTGCCGGATATGTGGACCGCAGTGTGTCCCCTAATAGCGTCCTAGAAGCAGCTGACTGAATTCCGTCTTAGACCAGGGAATGTTAATCTGAAGGGAAAGAGTGCCTTAGTGCTATACTTGCTGCCGAGTGATCCTCCTGCAGGAAAACACATCCTCGTAGCGGCGCTGCCGGACGCCGTTTGTGCCGATGCCTGCATGTACACGAGTGGCAGAAACTCACCGCTGAATATCAGTTTAGTTGCTCATAGCGCTGTATAAGCGCACGAGCAGTGGATCAAACAGCTGACTTGCGGTGTTGCTTCTTCGGCGTCCAGCTTGCTGCTGGGCAACGTGCTTTCCGCAATCCTTGGAGAGAGGGCCAGTGTTTTCTTAGCTGCTGTCACTGCTACTAATGTTACCAGAGTCTTAAAACAAACAATAAATCTGTTACTGGGACCAACTTTGACACACGTATCGGCTCGTATTGCTTCGTATCTCATTCTGCCGGACGGCTAGGATTAATAAGGCTGCTGGCAATAAATCTGTTAACCTCTAGTACTAATAATGAATCTGTCTGCTGTCCCTATATAGGACTCACTTTATTACAGTAACGCGTGCAGTTTCTTGCAGAGCAACATTTAATGAGACGCATTCAATGAATGAAAAAGGACAAACTGATGCAGCTGATACGGCATTTTTCAAGAGCAAAACCCAATGTTGGAGGGGCCGTGTTTTCCAAGCTGCTCTCATTGCTACTAATGTTACGAGATTTTCAAAACAAACTACCAATTTGTAGCACCAAGTTCCACATAAGTATCGACTTGCATTGTCTTGTATGTCACTTTGCCAGACTGCTGGTATAATCGAGCTGCTGGCAATATAATGACAGGAAACAGAAAGCACCTATTTCTACTTCGTACTAACACTGTTCGTTGTCTATACTTAGGACTCACTTCATTCACGAGCCGGTAATATGAAGGAAAAAAGATATAATGCCGGTAAGATGAAGGAACAGGCACATAATGCCGGTTCAGATGAGGGAACAGGGACATATTGCCGGTAAGATGAGGGAACAGGGACATATTGCCGGTAAGATGAGGGAACAGGGACGTAATGCCGGTAATATGAAGGAACAGGGACATAATGCCGGTAAGATGAAGGGTCAGGCACATAATGCCGGTAATATGAAAGAACAAGGACATAATGTCGGTAAGGTGAAGGAACAGGTACATAATGCCTGTAATATGAAGGAACAGGGACAAAATGCCTGTAATATGAATGAACTGGGACATAATGTTTGTAATATGAAGGAACAGGGAAATAATAACAGTAAGGGTATGTTCACACGAGGGCGTCCGTAACGGCTGAAATTACGGAGATGTTTCAGCCTGAAAACATCCCCGTAATTTCAGCCGTAGCGGCATGTGCAGGCGCTTGAACGCCGCGTCCATTTCGGCCGTAATTAGCGCTGCTATTCATTGAAGTCAATGAATAACGGCTCTAATTACGGCCAAAGAAGTGACAGGTCACTTCTTTGACGCGGGCGTCTATTTACGCGCCGTCATTTGACAGCGGCGCGTAAATATACGCCTCGTGTGAACAGACAAACGTCTGCCCATTGCTTTCAATGGGCAGATGTTTGTCAGCGCTATTGAGGCGCTATTTTCTGGCGTAATTCGGGGCAAAAACGCCCGATTTACGTCCGTAAATAGGCCGTGTGAACATACCCTAAGGGTAGATTCACACGAGCGTTGCGTTTTTGCGCGCGCAAACAACGCAGCGTTTTGCGAGCGCAAAAACCATTTGACAGCTGCGTGTGTCATGCGTGTCTGATGCGCGGCTGCGTGATTTTCGCGCAGCCGGCATCATAGAGATGAGGCTTGTCGACGCCCGTCACTGTCCAAGGTGCTGAAAGAGCTAACTCTTTCAGCACCCTCGACAGTGAATGCCGAACACAACAGCGAAAAACCTGTAAAAAAAAAAGATAAAGTTCCTACTTACGGAGAACTTCCCGGCCGTTGCCTTGGTGACGCGTCCTTGGTGACGCGTCCTTGGTGACGCGCCTCTCTTGACATCGGGCCCCACCTCCCTGGATGACGCGGCAGTCCAAGTGACCGCTGCAGCCTGTGATTGGCTGCAGCCTGTGCTTGGCCTGTGATTGGCTGGAGCTGTCACTTGAACTGAAGTGTCATCCCGGGTGGTCGGACTGCAGGAAGGAGACAGGAGTAATCGGTAAGTTAGAACTTCGGTTTTTTTTACAGGTTCATGTATTTTGGGATCGCAAGTCACTGTCCATGGTGCTGAAACAGTTTAACTCTTTCAGCACCATGCACAGTGAATCTCTCCCGACGTCGCGGACCGGAAATTTTTTTGCCGGGTTCGGCCAAAACGAGTTTGGCCGAACCCGGTGAAGTTTGCCTCGGTTGTCGGGGTTCGCTCCTCGCAAAGACACTCCGTTTGGATGCTTGGAAACAGAAAAGCACGTGGTGCTTTTCTGTTTTCATTCATCCTTTTCACTGCTGTTGCGCGAATCACGCTCGTCCCACGGAAGTGCTTCCGTGTGGTGCGCGTGATTTTCACGCACCCATTGACTTCAATGGGTGCGTGATGCGCGAAATACGCAGAGTTATAGGGTATGTTCACACGAGGGCGTCCGTTACGGCTGAAATTACGGGGATGTTTCAGCCTGAAAACATCCCCGTAATTTCAGCCGTACCGGCATGTGCAGGCGCTTGAACGCCGCGTCATTTACGGCCGTAATTGGCGCTGCTATTCATTGGAGTGAATGAAGAACGGCTCCAATTACGGCCAAAGAAGTGACAGGTCACTTCTTTGACGCGGGCGTCTATTTACGCGCCGTCATTTGACAGCGGCGCGTAAATATACGCCTCGTGTGAACAGACAAACGTCTGCCCATTGCTTTCAATGGGCAGATGTTTGTCAGCGCTATTGAGGCGCTATTTTCGGGCGTAATTCGGGGCAAAAACGCCCGAATTACGTCCGTAAATAGGCCGTGTGAACATACCCTTATTGAACCTGTCGCGCTTTTTGCGCAGCAGACAAACGCTGCGCAAAAAGCACGGACTGTCTGTACTGCCCCATAGACTTGTATTGGTCCGAATACACGCTCGTGTGAATCCCCCCTAATACGAAGGAACAGGGACATAAAGCCAGTAAGATGAGGGAACAGGGACATATTGCCGGTAAGTTGTGGGAACAGGGACAAAATGGCGGTAAGATGAGGGAACAGGGACGTAATGCCGGTAATATGAAGGAACAGGGACATAATGCCGGTAAGATGAAGGGACAAGGACATAATGTCGGTAAGATGAAGGAACAGGTACATAATGCCGGTAATATGAAGGAGCCGGGACGTAATGCCGCTAATATGAGGGAACAGGGACATAATGCCGGTAAGATGAAGGAACAGGCACATAATGCCTGTAATATGAGGGAACAGGGACATAATGCCGGTAATATGAAGGAACAGGGAAATAATGCCTGTAATATGTAGGAACAGGGACATAATGCCGGTAATATGATGGAAAAGGGACATAATACATGTAATATGAAGGAACAGGGACATAATACCTGTAATATGAAGGAACAGGGATGTAATGCCTGTTATATGAAGGAACAAGGAGGTAGTGCCGATAATATGAAGGAACAGGGATATAACGCCTGTAATTTGAGGGAACAGTGACATTATGCCGGTAATATGAGAGAACAGGAACATAATGCCGGTCACATGAGAGGACAGGGACATAATGCCGGTAATATGAGGGAACAGGAACATAATGCCGGTCACATGAGAGGACAGGGACATAATGCCGGTAATTAGGGAACGATACGGATGTAATAAAGACGTGTTACATGTTTGTACGTCACCACCTTTAGGCCTCGTTTACACGAGCGTATTATACGCGCGTGCGACGCGCGTGCTTTGCACGCATGTCGTACGCACCTATATTAGTCAATGGGGCTGTTTAGACGATGCGTGAATTGCGCTCAGCGCGTGTGCGCAGAAAAAAACTCACGACATGTTCTATAATCGTGCGTTTTTCGCGCACTCACGCACCCATTGAAGTCAATGGGTGCGTGAAAACCACGCATGCCGCACGGAAGCACTTCCGTGCGAACTGCGTGATTCGCGCAAGAGCTGTCAAACTCCTGATTGTAAACAGAAAAGCACCACGTGCTTTTCTGTTTACAAACATCCAAACGGAGTGTCAAATTCGAGATGAGCGCACCGAACTTCACCGGGTTCGGCCAAACTCGTTTTGACCGAAACCGGTAAAAAATGTTCGGGTACGCGACGTCAGGAGACAGTCACTGTCCACGGTGCTGAAAGCGTTAAACTGGTTCAGCACCATGGACAGTGACTTCCGCTCCGAAAATCCATGAACCTGTAAAAAAAAAAAGACGTTCTGACTTACCGATAACTCCGGTCCGACCTCCCGGGATGACAGTTCAGTCCAAATGACAGCTGCAGCCAATCACAGGCCAAGCACAGGCTGCAGCCAATCACAGGCTGCAGCGGTCTCATGGACTGCGGCGTCATCCTGGGAGGTGGGGCCGGATGACAAGAGAGGGACGCGTCACCAAGGCAACGGCCGGGAGCCCGGACTGGGGGAAGCAGGAAGTTCTTGGTAAGTCTGAACGTCTTTTTTTATTCACAGGTTGGTGTATATTGTGATCGGCATTCACTGTCGAGGGTGCTGAAAGAGTTACTGCCGATCAGTTAGCTCTTTCAGCACCTTGGACAGTGACGGGCCTCGACTACCTCATCTCTATGATGGCGGCTGCGTGAAAATCACGCAGCCGCGCATCATGACACACGGAGCTGTCAAATGCCTTTTGCGCGTTTAAAACGCAACAAGGCTGCGTATACGCAGTGCATACGCCATACAAACGCGCGCAAAACGCAGCGTTTTTTGCGCGCGCAAAACGCATACGCTCGTGTAAATGAGGCCTAATACTGGAGATTGGTAGCGGACGTTGGAATTGTGCATTTCACGGTATCGTTGGATAGAGAAGAATCAGCCCGTGCAGCCCGCAGATAACAAGCCCCTAATGCAGCAGCAGCTCTGCGCTATCACACCCGGGAATGTCCCCCCATATCCTGCAGCACGGAGGAGCGGCTGCACGGACTGAACGACTCTTCTAGACATGGGAGACCAGCGGGAATAAAGACATGCGCACGAATAAGCACAAGATGGAGGCGGCAGCTCTGTTGTATACTTGGTGGGGGGCTCTTAGAAGAGCCTTTGGGTCCTTCCTGCAGGGACGGGGCACATTACTTGGCGCCTAATGAAAAGAATCCGCCGCTGCTGCTTTATTTCTGCTCCATTCGAGTTCAGGCGGGAGATGTTCCTATTGGTAGAGACGGAGGAAGGGGCGTGGTGTTATCTGCGAGTCTATAGAAATATTCTACTTCCTCATTGGCTACAGTGTCTGGCGTTGAATACAAGTTTTAGATGCGGCCAATCAGAGAAGAAGCCCTCTGCTCCATCCGGGTATAAGAAGTGACGGTCGGAGCACAACCGTTAGATCTGATCAGATAATAGTCATGTCTGGAAGAGGAAAGCAAGGAGGCAAAGTGCGGGCTAAAGCCAAGACCCGCTCATCCCGGGCAGGACTTCAGTTCCCTGTCGGTCGTGTGCACAGACTTCTCCGCAAGGGCAACTACGCTGAGAGGGTCGGCGCCGGCGCTCCGGTCTACCTGGCCGCTGTGCTGGAATATCTGACCGCTGAGATCCTGGAGCTGGCCTGGAAATGCCGCCCGGGACAACAAGAAGACTCGAATCATCCCCCGAGTCACCTGCAGCTGGCCGTGCGCAATGACGAGAAGCTCAACAAACTGCTGGGTGGTGTGACCATCGCTCAGGGAGGCGTCCTGCCCAACATCCAGGCCGTTCTGCTGCCCAAGAAGACCGAGAGCAGCAAAAGCGCCAAGAGCAAGTGAGCACTGGTTATCCACATTTAACCATAAAGGCTCTTTTAAGAGCCGCCCACATGGTCCTTAGAACAGAGCTCTCACCGCTGATCTCCGATATGTAAACTTTCTGCGCCAGATAAGTGGCTCTGATTGTACAGAGAACTAGCCAGCAGGATGGGGCGACAACCTCCATTATGAATTCATATACCGCAGGGTTTCACATTGAAGAGGAAGCCGTATGGTGGGTGGGTGTAGAACTGCTGCATTACTTATGACCTATACATTCACTACTGCCTCGTGCAGATGATGGCGCTGTCCTCATTGGTGCACTAACTATACTGTACAGGACACATTAATAGTACAACTACTCCAGTGATTCATGTTCATGATCTACAACCCGTCCCCGACTACATAGTGTCTTAAATTCTATCTTCCAGTCTCAAGAGCGTTGTCACAATTCGGTCCTCCTGGAGTATAACCACCATCATCCCAGGTGTTTAGACGAAGATTCCATCCCCGCGTCATGTACCGATAAGAGCAGTTCCTAAACTACAAAGGAGAAGTCCTACGAGGGGTCTGCGGCAATGCTTTATATACACAGGAGACGCTATAAGGGTAACAAACCATTCCTCTCAAGGACTCTTATTGCTTCTAATTCTGCCCTGGTGTACACCACCAACTACATGTGAACAAATGAAAAAGGGAGGGGAAGAGAAGGGCAAGAAGCACACGGATCAAAGGATCTCTTGTATTAAGAAAAATTATAGATCAATAAAACAACGAGGTTAGAGAGGTATATTCTACCTAACAGGGAAGGGGTGAACGGTCCCTATTTAGAGAACACCCCATTTAATGAACAAAGCCCATTCAGCATTGTGACTTATCGTAGATGAAGGGGAATAAAAGGGAAAGGTACATAAATCAAACATCAAAAGTGGGGGCATAAAGGGGACAAACTGGGCTGTAATGTTCGTCTCCCTCAAGTACCGCACTATTGGAGCTCTGATATTAGATTTTACTTCTGAATAGAGCTGCATCAATTTGTACTTTTCATTCTTTAATGCGTCTCACTAAAAGTGAGGACTACCGGGAATGCTGGGACATTATATAGTAACGATATGAAGGTGTCGGGATGATGACTGTCTCATTGTGTGTCAGGTTCCTATAAGGTGTCAGGATGTCACCGTCTATTTCTCCATGGAGGAGTGGGAGTATATAGGACACAAGGATCTGTACAAGGACGTCATGATGGTGGACCACCAGCCCCTCACATCACCGGGTAAGAGGGATCAGTACAAGGACGTCATGATGGATGACCACCAGCCCCTCACATCACCGGGTAAGAGGGATCTATACAAGGACGTCATGATGGAGCACCACCGGCCCCTCACATCACCGGGTAAGAGGGATCTGTACAAGGACGTCATGATGGAGGACCATCAGAACCTCACATCACCGGGTAAGAGGGATCTGAACAAGGACGTCATGATGGAGGACCACCAGCCTCTCACATCACCGGGTAAGAGGGATCTGTACAAGGACGTCATGATGGAGGACCACCGGCCCCTCACATCACCGGGTAAGAGGGATCTGTACAAGGACGTCATGATGGAGGACCACCAGATCCTCACATCACCGGGTAAGAGGAGACTTTTTATTGATCGTAAAGGATCAGATTTCAAAGTTAACTGGATTTACATATACACAAGATATTACGTCTTTTCATTTGTGTTTTTTTTTACAACAGAAAGATGGTCCAGTCCTCGGTATTCCCAGGAGTGTCCAAAAATAAATCACAATGTCCCACAGGGTCAACAGGAAGATGGATCTTCGATCTGAACAAATACAAAATCTCCTGTGTGTCTTGTGCTGTTGATCCTTCAGATTGGAACGTCTTTGTTTACTTCCTATTACATTAGACTTTATTATGTTATATATTTACTTTCTTGGTTATTTAGGATGAAGGCCTAGTCATAGTGAAAGTAGAAGTAGAGCAAGAGAAGTATGTGTGGCATGATCAACAGTGTAAGGAGGAAATCCCAGCAAACATCAGCCCGGGTCAGTAATGACCATTCAATGCAGCCATTTTTCAGATTTTCATTTTTTCCTCCCGCCTTCCAAAAGCCATAACTTTTTGTTTTTCTATTGACATAACCGTATGATTTCTTGTTTTTTGTGGGACGAGCAGGGGCGTAGCTAGAGGCTCATGGGCCCCGATGCAAAAGTTCTTATTGGGCCCCCCGCAAACTTCTCATGGCCGACGGTCCGCAGCTTTCAGCTGCATCGCTGGGTCTCCTAAGTGACCCAACAATGCAGCACTAGCAGCCGGGGCGTCACTAAGGCTGGGTTCACACACACTATTTACGGACGTAATTCGGGAGTTTTAGCATTGAATTATGTCCGAAAATGCGGCTCAAAAGCGTTGGGACACATCTGCCCATTCATTTGAATGGGCTTTACGATGTTCTGTGCCGACGGTAATTTTTTTTAGGTGCCACTGTCAAAAGGCGGCGCGTAAAAAAGACGCCCACGTCAAAGAAGTGCCTGTCACTTCTTCAGACGTAAATGGAGCCGTTTTCCATGGACTCCATGGAAAAACAGCTCCAATTACATCCGTAATGGACGCTGCGAAAAACGCCTGCACATGCCATTACGTCTGAAATTCCGGAGCTGTTTTCTCCTGAAAACAGCTCCGTAATTTCAGCCGTAACGGACGCTGCCGTGTGAACATACCCTCAGGGCTTAAAATGTCAGGGGAAATAGCCCCAATACATATGTGTCCGCCTAAAAAAAATGTGTGTATAGGAGACAGCATAGCATATCTATAGCACTACGACCCTATCAACTATGGATAGAATTAGATACAGAGGCTCATCAGACAGTATCACACATGATAGGATTAGATACAGTGGCTCAGAAGGTAGTATCACACATGATAGGATTAGATACAGTGGCTGAGCAGACAGTATCACACATGATAGAATTAGATACAGTGGCTGAGCAGACAGTATCACACATGATAGGATTAGATACAGTGGCTGAGCAGACAGTATCACACATGATAGGATTAGATGCAGTGGCCCAGCAGACAGTATCACACATGATAGGATTAGATACAGTGGCTGAGCAGACAGTATCACACATGATCGGATTAGATACAGTGGCTCGGAAGGCAGTATCACACATGATAGGATTAGATACAGCGGCTCAGCAAACAGTATCACACATGATAGGATTAGATATAGGGCCCAGTAGACAGTATCACACATGATAGGATTAGATATAGGGCCCAGCAGGCCAAAAACAGTGGCCCCTACCCTGGTAATGCTGCTGCTGCTGCTGCTGTGTTGTATCTGGCTGGTTATGAAAATTGGGGGGGACCCCACATCGTTCTTGCCAATTATTTTTTTTTTTTTTTTTTTTTTTTTAAATGACGTGGGGTCCCCCCCATTTTTCATAACCAGCCAGATACAATAAAGCAGCAGCAGCCTAGCATTACCAGGGTAGGAAGTGCCACTGTATCTGGCCTTTCCCCTCCTGATAATACCAGCCTGCGGCCATCCCAGTGACCGACCATCACTACAGATGGTCAAGTACTGGATCGTACCCGGCTCTTCCCAGCCCCCCTGGTGGCGGTGGGTACCGGGGTAATAAAGGGGGTTAGTGTTAGCCTCTGCACCGGCTAACACTAAGCCCCGCCTTAGAAATGGATGTTGTCAATCAGCCGGCGGCCATTACTAAGGCGGTAGTAATATAGTTTAAAAAAAACCACAAAGACATCGAAAAAATATTTTATTGAAATAAAAAAAAGACCACACAACCCTCATTAACCATTTTATTGATAATAAAAAAAAAGCCGTCATCGAAGTAGTCCTGGAATCCGCCGTAGTCCAACGACCGAACCTGTAAGAAAACACACAAGAAAAACGATTAGTAACACATGTGCTAGGCTTAGATACAGGGCCCATGTGTGATACTGTCTGTGGGACCCTGTATCTAAGCCTACCACAACGTAGGCTTAGATACAGGGTCCAGCAGACAGTAATCTTATACAGTATAAGATTACTGTGTGCTAGACCCTGTATCTAAGCCTACAGTGTGGTAGGCTTAAATATAGGGCCCAGCAGACAGGATCACACATGGGCCATGTATCTAAGCCTACCATGTGATTGGCTTAGATACAGGGCCCAGCAGACAGCATCACACAATCTGTGATCCTGTCTCATGGGCCCCCTAAGCCTGCTACATCGTAGGCTTAGGGGTTGTGCAGTCCCTAAACATTGATGGCCTATCCACAGGATAGGCCATCAATAGCTGATATGTCTCCCGGGACCCGCAAATCAGCTGTTTTGAAGGGGCCGCAGCACTCGTACGAGAGCTGTTTCCCCTTCATTTCACTACTCGCTCACACTGTGAATCGCCGACACCGATTCACAGTGTGACCGGAATGAAGTGACCGGAATGAAGGGGAGCAGCTCTCGTACGAGTGCTGCGGCCCCTTCAAAACAGCTGATTGGCGGGTCCCGGGAGTCGGACCCCGCCAGTCAGGGCTAATCTTACCTTCCTCTTCAGCCGCGGCGGTAGGTCTGTCGTCTCGATGCTGTGCGCGGCGCATAGCGCTGTGACGTCATGCGCTGCGCACAGCGCTTGACGTCAGGACCTCCGCTGCGATCCGGAACCAGGAAGGTAAGTAAAGTCTGTTACTATAGTAACTTTTTATTGATGTGGTGCGGGGGGCTGCGGGCCCCCTGGCTTCAGGGCCCGGTCGCAATTGCGACCGCAGCGACCCCTATAGCTACGCCAGTGGGGACGAGTATATAAATGTCCCTGGTGGGAAAACCCCTTCCCGACATATGATGTATGGTCAATATAAGTCAGGGCTTAATAGGAGCACAAAGATGGCAGACCTGGGGGCCTTCATTAGGCCCCCAGGCAGCCATAGCAACCATCGCCACCCCGCGGTTGCATTGAGGGGGGTGCGATGAGCCCCCCTCATTGTAAGCATTTAAATGCCGCCGTTGCTATTGAACACAGCATTTAATGGGTTAAACGAGCGGGAACACGCTCGAGAGCGATCCCGCTCGTTACTGTGAAGTGTCGGCAGTAACATACAGCCGACACCCGCATCGAATGGTGCGGGCTCACTCTGTGAGCCCGTTCCATACTTCTCCCTACCCGGCTATGGCGTAACCAATCGTCAATTGTAGGGAAGGGGCTTTCCCACCAGGGACATTTATGACATATCCACAGGATATGAACAGGGTTTAGGGGGCCCCGTTCTACCGATAGGTGCGGATCTCAGAGGTGCGACCCTCATCAATCTGACCTTTATGACATATCCTGTAGATATGCCTTAAATGTCCCTGGTGGGAAAACTCATTTAAATGGTCACTAACTTTTCAACAAACTTTCTATAAGTTAATAGCACAAGCGAATATAAGAAACTTTGTAATATTTCTTATTACAGAAAAATGTCCCTTTCATCACTTATCAGGTTCCTTTTCTCGCCTCCATCTCCTAACTGTTCACTCACTCTAAATTTACTGCTAAATCCGTCTTCTCAAGAAGAGTTGATGTAATGATGGGGATAGGGAAACAGACAAGTGAGCCCTAATCTACCCGCCACTCAGTCCCTGCCTACTTGCAACGACCCACCCTAGGTGACGGGGTACAACTGGACGACAGTCCCTACACTCAATAGGTGCACGACAGACAAACAGACAAGGGTACAAAGAAGCAAGGGCAATGGGGAAGTTGCCCACGGAACACCGTGAGCAACAAGCGAGGTGAACGAGCCAAGTCAAACCAGGAGATGAGCGAGGTACAAATACGCAGAGCAGAAGAGTGGTCAGAAAAGCCAAGGTCAATCACAAGCAGAGGGTAAGTAGTTCTAGAAGCTGCAGCAGGGCCAGGAAACCAACAGAGAAGAATCACAAGCAAGGAGGAACAGGAAAGGCAGGTATAAATAGACAGAGGGCGGGAGCTAGCTCCGTCTGGCCAGGCTGTGATAGGTTCTCCCACTCCTAAGCCTACCATCCTGAGTGGTGGATGATGGAGTCAATCTCACAGACATAGAAGCAGGTGCAGACTGATTACCTATGGGTGTTGACACAGAAGCTGTGCCTGGCAGATCCTTTACAGTACCCCCCTTTTATGAGGGGCCACCGGACCTGGTTTATTGGGGAAACGAAGGTGGAACCTCCTGACCAATACCCCAGCGTGAACATCCCGGGCGGGTACCCAAGTCCTCTCCTCAGGCCCGTATCATCTCTAATGGACCAGGTACTGGAGGGAGCCTTGGACCATCTTGCTGTCCACAATCTTGGCCACCTCGAATTCTACCCCCTCAGGGGTGAGAACAGGGATCGGTGGTTTCCTCGAGGGAGCCAAGGACGGGGAGCAGCGCTTAAGGAGGGAGGCATGAAACACGTCGTGTACTCGAAAAGATGGGGGCAACTCCAGTCGGAAGGAGACAGGATTGAGGACTTCAATGACCTTTGTGGGTGCAATTTACCAGCCCACATGCCTTGAATTCCATCCAGTTCCAAATTAGCTTTTAAAAATAATGTTATGAGTACGAGCAGCTCGGAGGAGTAAAAACACACAGACACGTTACTGTATGAAAATCCTTCTACTTTATTCTTATCAGCACGTATATTTATACTCCGACAATAACAAGTTTTCAACAACAAATGAGTCAGAAAGTTTAGATAAAGTTCCAAAACTCAATTGGCTCTTAGGGGGGCCGTTCCCTTATCTTCCCAATTATTGCTGCGTAGTGCTTTGCACACGCACTATGATTCTCCATTTTAATTCTTATTATTGCTGCGTAGTACTTTGCACACGGCCTACTGCCTTAAAGTCCTAGAGCATCTACCTTCTAATATAACTAGCTTGTACAAGCATATAAAGATATGAGTATATAAGGTATACAGTAAGTCTAAAACACTTTGGAAAATATTTTTGCTTTCACATTTCCCACCTTTTGTGATTTTATAGGTCTGGTAATCTTTACCTGCCTCTAATTTCACAACAACCTGTCACTTCTTTCTAGAGGCCTCGCTGTGAAAGCTCTCCGTATCTTATAAAACGCATAACAGTTAAAACAAGTCATAATGACAAAGACGATCATAATACATATTAGTGGTTGGAATAAGTAGCTTAGTACTGAACTGGCAGTTGGCGAAAACCCTGTAAATATGTCATACCAGTGATGAGCCGTGTCATCCTTAATCTGGGATCCTAAATATCGCAGCGTTTTCCCACTTATAACAGCATTCATTTTTACTGTTTGTAGTGTAACATTATGTCTCCTAACCATCTCTCTTACCTCTTCTGCGTCTCTTAGAACTTTATTCAACTCATCTAAAGGAAGACTAATATTAGGTGTTGGCAATGGGTCCGGTACCCATACTGTGCTTACAATCTCATCCAAATCCGGGAGAAATACAATAGTCTGGTTTTTCCAGCCGTACAGAGAGGTTGCCTAAAGGGGCCAGGTTGCATATAAGCTACTCCAGCGGGTTTCTTTCTGGTTTTCTTTAGATCTAACTCTACGCCTTGGGCTACCTTCACTAGGTCACTGGTCGCCATGCCTCTCCACTCGGGTCTAGCGGTCTGCACTGCCTCCCGCAAGCTTTTCTTAAGCCCCTCTATAAACGCAGCTGTCAACATCCTGGTATCTAGGGGTCTTTCCTTGTAACCCATATCCTTCCATTGGGACCTCAGTCTAGCATAGTATTTGTCAATACTCTCAGTGTTATCCTGAGTTGTGTCAGTCAAACTCTGTCCCTTTTGTCCTTGTTGGGTTACTGCCCACTGTTTTATCTGGGCTACAAACTGTTCTCCTGAAAAGTTAGTACAGTCACTAGGTTCCTCGGTCACATAGTCACGGGGTACCCTTAGATCGTCCTCTATGGTGGAGTATATATCGGGACATTGTATTTTACACACCATGTCCAGATCTTTCCACGTAGCGTTATACAATCTCTGCATCTTTGTTATTTGTTCTGCCCACTTAACTGGTTTCTCTTCTGGGTCGGGCATTCCCTCAATTATACTCTTTATGTCCCCTGGACTCCAAGGTTTATACAAGTGTACATTTCCCTGGTCTACCTGAGTTTTTGAGCTCTGAGCTATTGCCCTCAAACTTTCTCCTATTCCTTCCACTATCCCCGCAATTTCTTCATCCCTCAGCTTTTCCCTTTTGGGCTCTTTTATGGGAGTGGTTAGAGAATCATCCTGATTCATGTGTCCCGACAAGTCGGGCATTCCATTGACCTCAACCTCTGATTCTTCCTCTCCCGTCACTCCCATTACATTAGTATCTTTCCCTTTTAACATGCCTAAAAAGGGATTATTTGCTGAGCCACGAGTATAGGTAATCACGGGATACAAGCCAGGGGCGGGGGCGTCTGCTCGGGGACGGTGAGCCCCACAGTTAGAGCACACCTCTCCCCAGTCAGGATTCTGGACACCGCAATTAAGACAGGTCCAGAAGCCTCCTGGATCTTTCCCTGGGTTGAGTCCCGTGTACCCAGGGGACTCCTTAAGTTTTTCCCCAACATCCTCTGTCTCTTTCTTATCATGACTTACTTTCACCTTTTGTCCTGTGACCATCCCTACTCCTGTCTTTGGGCTTTCATCATAACATTCATAATATCTCTTCCTACCCACAGTGGTTTCCTTGCATCCTCCTCTCCTCACTTCTTCAGACACATCCCTCCAATCATCCGCTGCCTTTCTCAACTTATTGTCTCTCAACCATCCTTCATTCTTACTGATAGCGGCATCCCATTCATCCACATCAAGCATGCCTCCCCTGGGGAGTCCCAAACCACTCATCAATTTCTTACATCTCTTTACTGCACGTTTGCCCTTTCTTCTTTCTACTATCTCTCGGGCTGGCACTCCTGGCTTCTCTGCTCTAGTAAATAGGTTACCCATCTCTAGGCTGTACTGGGTATCTAACAACTTCTAATATTACTATTCTGGGTCTCTTTCACCCCAAAAATCAAAGTGTTCTGGGTCTCTTTCACCCCAGAAATCAAAGTTTTCTGGGTCTCTTTCACCCCAGAAATCAAACTAAACTACTATTCTGGGTCTCTTTAACCCCAGAAATCAAACTAAACTACTATTCTGGGTCTCTTTCACCCCAGAAATCAAACTAAACTACTATTCTGGGTCTCTTTCACCCCAGAAATCAAACTAAACTACTATTCACTATTCTGGCCAGAGTGTTCCATGTTTTATTGTTTTATGGGTATCCTAACAAAGCAATCCCCCTATAGCATGCTCAATGCCGCTATCCATTCCTCTTTCACACAACTGAGATGGAAGTCAGGCACTTAGTTTCTAAGGGAGTACAGAGTTCTGGAACTGCAGCTTCATACATTACTCCCTAAGGTGGAGCCTTAGTCATCCGAAAATAGGGGGGGGCCAGACGGGGAGATGCAGAGCAAAAATGTAAGAATCAAATCTTCTTACCTTATGCTGCAGCTCTTGGTCTACACATTCCCGTCCGGTCTCCTCTGCCTGGTTCGGGTGGTCTCTGGGTCCTAGTGCTGCAGTCCCTGTTCGGGCGCCAAAAACTGTGGGTGCAATTTACCAGCCCACACGCCTTGAATTCCATCCAGTTCCAAATTAGCTTTTAAAAATAATGTTATGAGTACGAGCAGCTCGGAGGAGTAAAAACGCACAGACACGTTACTGTATGAAAATCCTTCTACTTTATTCTTATCAGCACGTATATTTATACTCCGACAATAACAAGTTTTCAACAACAAATGAGTCAGAAAGTTTAGATAAAGTTCCAAAACTCAATTGGCTCTTAGGGGGGCCGTTCCCTTATCTTCCCAATTATTGCTGCGTAGTGCTTTGCACACGCACTATGATTCTCCATTTTAATTCTTATTATTGCTGCGTAGTGCTTTGCACACGCACTATGATTCTCCATTTTAATTCTTATTATTGCTGCGTAGTGCTTTGCACACGCACTATGATTCTCCATTTTAATTCTTATTATTGCTGCGTAGTACTTTGCACACGGCCTACTGCCTTAAAGTCCTAGAGCATCTACCTTCTAATATAACTAGCTTGTACAAGCATATAAAGATATGAGTATATAAGGTATACAGTAAGTCTAAAACACTTTGGAAAATATTTTTGCTTTCACACCTTGTACGGCCCTATGAACCGGGGAGCAAACTTCTTGGACGGAACTTTAAGGCGCAAATTTTTTGACGATAGCCACACCAGATCCCCGACCATAAACAAGGGGTTAGCAGAACGTCTTCTATCTGCCTGAGTTTTTTGTATGCTCTGGGACGCCTCTAGGTTCTTCTGAACCTGGGCCCAGACTGTGCACAGCTCCCGATGAATGACCTCTACCTCGGGATTGTTGGAACTACCAGGCGAAACGGAGGAGAACCGTGGATTAAACCCAAAATTACAGAAAAAGGGGGAGACCCCTGACGAGTTACTGACCCGGTTATTAAGAGAAAATTCGGCGAGGGGAATGAATGAGACCCAATCATATTGACAGTCAAGAGATAAAACACCTTAAATATTGTTCTAGAGACTGATTAGTCCTCTCAGTTTGGCCATTAGTTTCAGGATGGAAGGCAGAGGAGAAGGACAGATCCATCTCCAACTTTTTACAGAAGGCTCTCCAAAACAATGAAACAAATTGTACCCCTCTGTCAGAAACAATATTGACAGGGACCCCATGGAGACGCAGAATGTGTTTGACAAACAAGGTAGCTAACGTCTTAGCATTGGGTAGTTTCTTGAGGGGCACAAAGTGGCACATCTTATTGAAGCGGTCTACTACAACCCACACCACCGACTTGCCTTGAGATGGAGGCAAATCGGTGATAAAATCCATGGAGATATGGGTCCAAGGTCTCTGGGGAATGGGCAAAGAACGTAGTAAGCCCGCTGGTTGGGACCTGGGAGTCTTGGACCTAGCACAAACTTCACAAGCGGCGACGTAGGCCTTAACGTCTTTAGGCAACCCAGGCCACCAATAGTTTCTGGCAATGAGATGCTTGGTACCCAGGATACCTGGATGACCAGATAGTGCGGAGTCATGATTTTCCCTAAGTACCCTTAGCCGGAATTGCAGGGGAACAAACAGCTTGTTCTCAGTAAGGTTCCCGGGAGCTGAACCTTGATCAGCTGCAATTTCAGAGACTAAATCAGAATCAATAGAGGAAATGATTATACCTGGAGGCAAAACGCAAGTAGGATCTTTCTCCGAAGGAGGGCTGGCCATGAAGCTACGTGACAGTGCATCAGCCTTAATATTTTTAGACCCAGCCCTATAGGTGACCAAAAAGTTGAATATGGTAAAAAAACAACGCTCATCGAGCTTGTCTTGGGTTTAGCCTCCGGGCAGATTCTAGGAAAACCAGATTCTTGTGGTCGGTAAGGACCGTTATCTGGTGCCTAGCCCTCTCCAGGAAGTGGTGCCACTCTTCAAATGCCCATTTAATGGCTAAGAGTTTGCGGTTGCCAATATCATAGTTACTCTCAGTGGCCGAAAACTTCCTGGAGAAGTAGGCACAGGGACGGAGATGGGTGAGGGACCTGGTACCCTGGGACAAGACAGCCCCCACTCCCACCTCGGACGCATCAACCTCCACGATAAATGGCTCCATTTGGTTGGGCTGAACCAACACCGGGGCCGAGATAAAGCACTTCTTAAGGACCTCAAAAGCCTGGACAGCCTCATGAGGCCAGTGGAGGAGATCAGCACCATTGCGAGTGAGATCCGTAAGAGGCTTAGCGATGACCGAGAAGTTAGCAATAAATCTCCTGTAATAATTAGCGAACCCCAGGAAGCACGGTAACGCCTTCAGGGAGGCAGCTTGGACCCATTCCACCACAGCCTGGGCCTTGGCGGGGTCCATGCGGAATCATGAGGAGTGAGGATTTGGCCCAAAAATGGTATCTCCTGCACCCCAAACACACATTTTTCGGTTTTCGCAAACAGTTTGTTTTCCCGAAGGACCTGGAGCACATTCCTGACATGCTCAGTGTGGGAGGACAAGTCCTTGGAAAACACAAGTATGTCATCAAGGTACACTACAAGAAATACCCCCAGGTAGTCTCTTAAAATCTCATTTATGAAATTCTGGAAGATCGCAGGAGCATTACACAACCCAAAGGGCATGACGAGGTATTCGAAATGACCTTCGGGCGTGTTAAACGCAGTCTTCCACTCATCCCCCTCTTTGATGCGGATAAGGTTATAGGCCCCCCGTAGATCAAACTTAGAGAACAATTGGGTCCCCAGAACCTGATTAAAGAGATCAGGAATCAAAGGAAAGGGATACTGGTTCCTTACAGTGACCTTATTCAAGTTTCGGTAGTCAATGCATGGCCTAAGACCACCATCCTTCTTCCCTACGAAGAAGAAGCCAGCACCTACCGGAGAAGTAGAGGGGCGATTGTAACCCTTCGCCAGGCATTCCTGGATATACTCTCTCATGGCTGGTACCAAATCGATTGCGCAATCGTATTCTCTATGAGGAGGTAACACTTCGGAGGCCTCCTTAGAGAAAACATCAGCGAAGTCCTGACCAAACTCAGGTAGCGTGTTCACCTCCTCAGGGGGAGAAATAGGATTAACAGAGAAACATGACGTCAATAATTCATTACCCCATTTGGTAAGATCCCCAGTATTCCAGTCAAATGTGGGATTATGCAACTGCAACCAGGGAAGGCCTAAAACCAAATCGGACGATAATCCCTGCATCAACAGTACAGAGCACTGCTCCAAATGCATGGAGCCAACAAGGAGTTCAAAAACAGGGATATGCGGGTGTAAAATAACCATTAGCAAGAGGAGTGGATTCGATACCCACTACCGGGACAGGTTTAGGCAAATCAATCAAAGGCATAGCTAGAGACATAGCGAATTCCACAGACATGATATTAGCAGAAGACCCTGAATCCACGAAGGCACTGCCGGTAGCAGACCTACCACCAAAAGAGACCTGAAAGGGAAGCAAGATTTTATTACGTTTCATATTTATGGGAAATACCTGTGCGCCCAAGTGACCTCCCCGATGATCACTTAGGCGCGGAAGTTCTTCCGGCTGCTTATTCTTACGCCTAGGACAGGTGTTCACTTGATGCTTGTCATCCCCACAGTAGAAGCAGAGACCATTCTTCCTGCGGAACTCTCTACGTTGTTGGGGGGACACGGAGGCCCCGAGTTGCATAGGTACCTCCGAGTCTTCCGTGGAAGAACAAAGCAACGGAACCTCGGGAGGCATCATGGGGGAGTCAGAGGAGAAAACACAAAAACGTTCAAGTCGTCGTTCCCTGAGACGTCGGTCAAGTCGTACCGCTAAAGCCATAACATGGTCTAGGGAGTCAGAAGAGGGGTAGCTAACTAGCAGGTCTTTCAGGGAGTTCGACAGACCCAACCTAAACTGGCACCTTAAGGCAGGGTCATTCCACCGAGAAGCTACGCACCACTTCCTAAAGTCAGAACAGTACTCCTCAAAAGGTCTCTTACCCTGACGTAAGGTCACCAGCTGACTCTCGGCAAAGGCAGTCTTGTCAATCTCGTCATAAATGAGTCCGAGAGCAGAAAAGATCAACGGAGGAAAGTTCCGGGGCGTCAGGAGCCAAGGAGAAGGCCCATTCTTGGGGCCCGTCCTGGAGCCGGAACATAATTATACCCACCCGCTGGCTCTCAGAACCTGAGGAGTGGGGCTTTAAGCGAAAATAGAGCCTACAACTCTCCCGAAAGGAGAAAAAGTCTTCCGGTCCCCTGAGAACCGGTCAGGCAACTTGAGGTGGGGTTCAAGAGGTGAGGTGGGGGGCACTACCAGGGTAGCATCATGCTGGTTGTCCCTCTGAGCCAGGGCTTGGACCTGTAGGGAGAGGCCCTGCATTTGCTGAGCCAGGGTCTCAAGGGGGTCCATAGTTGTATCAGGGACCAGGGTAGACTAGGTATATGGGCCTGTGGTTATGTAATGATGGGGTAGGGAGACAGACAGGTGAGCCCTAATCTACCCGCCACTCAGTTCCTGCCTTCTTGCAATGACCCGTCCTAGGCGACGGGGTACAACTGGGCGACGGTCCCTACGTTCAGTAAGTGCACGACAGATAAACAGACAAGGGTACAAAGAAGCTAGGGAAACGGGGCAGCTGCCTACGGAGACACCGTGAGCAACGAGAGTAGTGAACGAGCCGAGTCAAACCAGGAGTGCACGAGGTACAAAACGCTGAGCAGGAGAGTGGTCAGTAAGCCAAGGTCAATAACAAGCATAGGATAAGTAGTTCAAGCAGCAGCAGCAGAGCCAGGAAACAAGCAGAGCAGAATAACAGGCAAAGGAGGAACAGGAAAGGCAGGTATAAATAGACAGTGGGCGGGAGCTAGCTCCGTCTGGCAAGGCTGTGATAGGCTCTCCCACTCCTAAGCCTGCCATCCTGAGTGGTGGAAGATGGAGTCAGTCTCACAGACATAGGAGCAGGTGCAGACTGATTACCCACGGGCGTCGACACAGAAGCTGTGTCTGGCAGATCCTTTACACAAGCTCTGAAATATATACAGCACCAGAACCAAGCTCAGTACATACATACATACAGTACCACAACCAAGCTCAGTACATAAATACAGCACTAGAACAAAGCTCAGTACATAAATACAGCACTAGATCAAAGCTCAGTACATAAATTCATCCCCAGAACCAACCTCTGTACATAAATACAGCACAAGAACCAACCTCAGTACATAAATACATCCAGCACCAGAACCAAACTCATTACATATATACAGCACCAGAACCAAACTCATTACATATATACAGCACCAAAACAAATCTCATACGTATATACAGCACCAGAACAAAGCTCAGTACTTACATACAGCATTGGAACCAAGAGTAGTACATATATACAGCACCAGATCAAATACAGCTCAATTTAGTGCAACCCCTGCCGTATAGGTTTGTACGGTGTAAAGCTACAGCTCCCAGCATGGCCTGAACATGGTGAGGATATTCTGGGAGATGCTGTTTCACACAAAAAAATCATACCACCCATCATCTCGCTGCAGATCATACAGTGACTACAGTGCTGATTAGAGGCAGAATAAACATTTACATTAAGTGACTCACCGGTGACATCTCAGATTCGAGTTCTTTTCTTCTCCCTCCGGTCCAGACCTCTGTGATGGATTTCTACCGGCCATGACCCATTTCTGCAGTTTTCCGCTCAGATATCTTCAGCTTCTCACTTCTAAAACATTTCTGCACCTATAAACGAAGTAAAAATTCTCAACACCTCTAAATATAATAAAGCGCCATACACTGCACCTCTAACTATAATAGCACCATACACTGTGTCCCTGATTATAATCGTACCATACACTGTCACACACACCGTGCCCCCTGTAAATAGTGCCCCCATAGCCCCCTATAAATAGTGACCCCCATAGCCTCTGTTGAAAGTGACCTACATAGAAGCCCCTGTAGATAGAGTCCCACATACAGCCCTCTGTAGATAGTGCCCACATATGGACTCCAGAGCTGCAAGGCAAATGTGCTAACCACTAAGCCACCATACATATTGCTTCCCCTATAGACAGTGCCCAATATATAGCCCACATCTGTAGATAGTCTCACATATAGCTCCCCTGTATATAGTGTCCCAAATATAGCCCACCCCTGTAGACAGTGCCCTACATATAGCCACCCTGTAGCTAGTGCCCCACAGGTAACCCACCCCTGTATATAGTGTCCCACATATAGCCCACCCCTATAGAAAGTGCCCTAAAAAAATAGCATCCCTACAGATAGTGCTCTACATATAGCCCAGCCCTGTATATTCTCATATATAGCTCCCCCTGTATATAGTTCCCCGCATATAGACCCCCTGTAAATAGTGCCCCACATCCCCACATATAGACCCCCCTGTAGACAGTGGCCCAAATGTAGACCCCCCTGTATATAGTGGCCCACATCTCCACATATAGACCCTCCTGTAGACAATGGCCCAAATATAGACCCCCTGTATATAGTGGCCCTCATATAGACCACCCCAATATATAGTGGCCCAAATATAGACCACCCTGTATATAGTGGCCCACATCCCCACATATAGACCCCCCTGTATATAGTGGCCCACATCCCCACATATAGACCCCCCTGTAGATTGTGCCCCACATCCCCACATATAGACCCCCCTGTAGATTGTGCCCCACATCCCCACAAATAGACCCCCCTGTATATAGTGGCCCACATATAGACGAGCCCCCTGTAGATAGAGCCCCCACTATAGATAATGCTACTGACAGTTTTATGAGAAAAAAACTTTACATGCTCACATGACCCCGTTCCCACCCTGTCCGCTGACAATGCAGACATGCTCTCTTCTGAGCGGGTCTGCAGGAGCTGAACGACACGTCGTTCAATGACGCTGATTGGTGGGGCAGAATGACTTGCCCCGTCAATCAGCACCTTTCAAGCACGGAAGCGGCGCGATGATGTCATCGCGCCGCTAGCCAATCAGCGTCATTGTAAGGCGCTGAATGGTCAGGCACAAAACATGCCCGGCCATTCAGCGCTAATGCATGTATTTGGCTGTCGCTAGCACCGGGGCCCCCTCCGGTGGTAGTGACGCCTACGGGCATGAGAGGGCCTAGGTCGTCCTGCCCATACTTGTTAGAGGCTCAGAGGTGTGGGCCCCATAGTAGCAGCACTACTGCTGTACTAGCCATAACGGCTGCTAGCGGCACCACCGAGCATATAGGGGGAGCGTGTCAGCTGGCGGCACTGGCCCCCACAAGCCGCGGGCCCCGTAGCGGCTGCTACGGCTGCTACCGCGGTAGTTACGCCAATGAGTCTGCTGCTACTCTTCTACAACAAACCAGCACAGACGAGACACCACAGTCTGCTAATCATGTGTAACAATAAGGATATGTTCACACGGAAACGCAAAATACGTCTGACATTACGGAGCTGTTTTCAGGCGAAAACAGCTCCTGAATTTCAGACGTAATTGCAAGTACTCACGTTTTTCGCGGTGTCTTTTACGGACATAATTGGAGCTGTTCTTCATTGGAGTCAATGAATAACGACTCCAAAAACGTCCCAAGAAGTGTCCTGCACTTCTTTGTCGCGGGTGTATTTTTACATGCCGTCTTTTGACAGCGACGGGTAAAATTACACCTCGTCTGCGCAGAACATCGCCTGAATTACGTCTGAAAATAGGTCGTGTGAACATACCCTAACAAGACATACAAAACACCATAGTCTGCTCCACCTGTACTACAATAACTTGACAGACAAGACACTGCAGTCTCCTTCACCTGTATTACAATTACACGACATAGTCTTCTTCACCTGGATTACATTAGGGGACACACTGCAGTCCACATATCCGGCACCTCACTGGAAGACCGACGTGATACTGAAGCACCTACCCCCGTGTATATAGAAGTAGAAGATCGCTGCTCAGATTATAAACGAGGTCACCAGCAGACATCATAGCTGATCTATAGATGATGTGGCGGCTCTGAGAAGAGCCTTTGTGTTGTGTAAGATGGAGCTGAGCAGGAGCGGAATTAACCTCCGAAGCCGTAGAGAGTGCGGCCCTGGCGTTTGAACGCGTACACCACGTCCATAGCGGTGACGGTCTTCCTCTTAGCGTGCTCGGTGTAGGTGACGGCGTCACGGATGACGTTCTCCAGGAAAACCTTCAGGACGCCGCAAGTCTCTTCATAGATGAGACCGGAGATGCGTTTGACGCCTCCCCTGCGGGCTAGACGGCGGATTGCAGGCTTGGTGATGCCCTGGATGTTATCACGGAGCACCTTCCTGTGCCGCTTGACACCGCCCTTTCCCTCCTTTACCACGACCAGACATCCTGTAAGCTGGAGCTAAAGAGAACTATTGTACCGACAACCGCGGGGCGCGTCTTTATATAGACCCTGGGAGGACCAGAGGGAGAACTGTAAGACATGTCACTTCCGGGGCGTTTCTCTCAGCAAATTCACATTACCAATCCCTCTCGTTGATTGGCTTAGCGATCGGGCGGGGTGTCAGAAGTTTGGGGGTCGGAGCACTGCCGTCACTATCACATGTCAGAATTTATTTGACCGTTCAGTTACCCTGTAATCCAGGTGAAGAAGACTCTGGTGTCTTGAGTGTATGTCGTGTAATTGTAATACAGGTGAAGCAGACTGCAGTGTGTTCTCTGTCAAGTTATTGTAGTACAGGCGGAGCAGACTATGGTGTTTTGTATGTCTTGTTATTGTTACACATGATTAGCATACTGTGGTGTCTCATCTGTGCTGGTTTATTGTAGAAGAGTAGCAGCAGACTCTAGTGTCTCGTCTAGTAATTGTAATACAAGTGGAACAGCCTCCAGTTCAGGGGTCTCAAACTCGGCCGGGTAAGTGGGCCACATATAGGAATAAATAGAAGTTGACGGGCTGCATTTAAGCAATTAAGTGTCGCTAAGCATTTGGCAGACACACAAATGCCATGATTGGGCAGCCCCTTTTAATATAGTGCCACAGAGCCCTCGGTAGATGCTGCCACAGTGCCCTCTGTAAATTATGCCACAGTGTCCTCTGTAGATACTGCCACACATCACCCATAGATAATGCCACAGTGCCCTCTGTAGATGCTGCCACAGTGTCCTCTGTAGATACTGCCACACACCACCCGTAGATAATGCCACAGAGCCCTCTGTAGATACTGCCACACATCACCCATAGATAATGCCACAGTGCCCTCTGTAGATGCTGCCACAGTGTCCTCTGTAGATACTGCCACACATCACCCATAGATAATGCCACAGTGCCCTCTGTAGATGCTGCCACAGTGTCCTCTGTAGATACTGCCACACACCACCTATAGGTACTGCCACAGTTCCCTCTGTAGATACTGCCACAGTGTCCTCTGTAGCTGCTGCCACAGTGCCCTCTGTATATACTGCCACAATGCCATATATGGACAGTGATGTCACAGAATCCCGGAGCAGAGCCTATACTAGCGCTCTGCCTTGGACTCCGGCTCTAGGAAAGCCCTAGACATTGCATGTCTATATATGGACAGCGATGTCAGGGGATTCCACAGAGTCCTGGCGCAGAGCCTATACTAGCGCTCTACCCGGGACTCCGCTCTGGGAAGACCCTGACAACACTGTAGAATCCCTGACATAGCTGTCCATATATGAACAGTGTTGTCACGGTCTTCCCCAGAGCGGAGTCCCGAGCAGAGCGCTAGTACCGGCTCTGCTCCGGGACTCTGTCCATATATGGACAGCGATGTCACGGAATTCCACAGAGTCCCGGAGCAGAGCCGATACTAGCGCTCTGCCCGGGACTCCGCTCTGGGGATGACCGTGACAACACTGTCCATATATGGACAACGATGTCAGGGATTTCCACAGAGCGGGGTTATTGTGTTACATTTGAAGCAAATGTTCCGGGTTATTGTAATACAGGTGGAGCAGACTATAGCTTCTTGTCTGTGCCGGGTTATTGTTTTACAGGTGAAGTAGACTATAGTTGCTAGTCTGTTCCGGGTTATTGTATTACAGGTGGAGCAGACTATAGTTGCTAGTCTGCTCTGGGTTATTGTAATACAGGTGAAGCAAACGTTGTTGTTTCTTTTTTTTGGTGCACGGTTATTGTACCCGCAAACTCTAGTGTGTTTAGTCGTTATTGTGATTGCCTGGTTATTGGAGGAGCAGTCTCTGATTTCTTCTACACGCTGTAATAGAATAGGGACATAATGCGGTGATAGGAGGGAACAGGGACATAATGCCGGTAATAGGAAGTAACAGGAACATAATACCGGTAATATGAGTGAATAGGGACAACATGCAGGTAAGATGAGGGAACAAGGACATAATGCCGGTAATATGAAGGAGCAAGGTCATAATGCCGGTAATAAGAAGGAACAGGGACATAATGCCGGTAATATGAAGGAACAGGGACATAATGCCAGTAATATGAAGGAACAGGGACATAATGCCGGTAATATGAAGGAACAGGGACATAATGCCTGTAATATGAAGGAACAGGGACATAATGCCGGTAATATGAAGGAACAGGCACATAATGCTGGTAAGATGAGGGAACAGGGACATAATGCCGGTAATATGAAGGAACAGGGACATAATGCCGGTAATATGAAGGAACAGGGACATAATGCCTGTTATATGAAGGAACAGGGACATAATGCTGGTAATATGAAGGAACAGGGACAAAATGCCTGTAATATGAAGGAACAGGGACATAATGTTAGTAATATGAAGGAACAGGGACATAATGCCGGTAAGATGAGGGAACAGGGATAAATTGCCGGTAATATGAAGGAACAGGGACATAATGCCGGTAATATGAAGGAACAGGGACATAATGCCGGTAATATGAAGGAACAGGGACATAATGCCGGTAAGAGGAAGGTACAAGGACATAATGCCGGTAAGATGAGGGAACACGGACAAAATGCCGGTAATATGAAGGAACAGGGAAATAATGGCTGTAATATTAAGGAACAGGGACATAATGCCGGTAATATGAAGGAACAGAGACATAATGCCGGTAATATGAAGGAATAGGGACATAATGCCGGTAATATGAAGGAACAGGGACATAATGCCGGTAATATGAAGAAACAGGGACGTAATGCCGGTAATAGGAAGGAACAGGGACGTAATGCCGATAATATGAAGGAATAGAGATATAATGCCGGTAAGATGAAGGAACAGGCACTGGCGTAGCTATAGGGGTCGCAGCGGTCGCAATTGCGACCGGGCCCCGAAGCCAGGGGGGCCTACGGCCCCCCGCACCACATCAATAAAAAGTTACTATAGTAACTCGGGCTGCGGGCCCCTGTTACTATAGTAACATACTTTACTTACCTTCCTGGTTCCGGATCGCAGCGGAGGTCCTGACGTCACAGCGCTATGCGCCGCGCACAGCATCGAGACGACAGAACTCCCGCCGCGGCCGAAGAGGAAGGTAAGGTTAGCCCTGACTGGCGGGGACCGACTCCCGGGACCCGCCAATCAGCTGTTTTGAAGGGGCCGCAGCACTCGTACGAGAGCTGCTCCCCTTCATTCCTGTCACTTCATTCCGGTCACACTGTGAATCCGTGTCGGCGATTCACAGTGTGAGCGAGTAGTGAAATGAAGGGGCCGCAGCTCTCGTACGAGTGCTGCGGCCCCTTCAAAACAGCTGATTGGCGGGTCCCGGGAGACACATCAGCTATTGATGGCCTATCCTGAGGATAGGCCATCAATGTTTAGGGACTGCACAACCCCTAAGCCTACGATGTAGCAGGCTTAGGGGGCCCATGAGACAGGATCACAGATTGTGTGATCCTGTCTGCTGGGCCCTGTATCTAAGCCAATCACATGGTAGGCTTAGATACATGGCCCATGTGTGATCCTGTCTGCTGGGCCCTGTATCTAAGCCAATCACATGGTAGGCTTAGATACATGGCCCATGCGTGATCCTGTCTGCTGGGCCCTGTATCTAAGCCAATCACATGGTAGGCTTAGATACATGGCCCATGTGTGATCCTGTCTGATGGGCCCTGTATATAAGCCTACCACACTGTAGGTTTAGATACAGGGCCCCAGCACACAGTAATCTTATACTACGTTGTGGTAGGCTTAGATACAGGGTCCCACAGACAGTATCACACATGAGCCCTGTATCTAAGCCTAACACACGTGTTACTAATCATTTTTTGTGTGTTTTCTTACAGGTTCGGCCGTTGGACTACGTCGGATTCCAGGACTACTTCGATGACAGCTTTTTTTTTATTATCAATAAAATGGTTAATGAGGGTTGTGTTTTTTTTTTTTTTTATTTCAATAAAATATTTTTTCTGTCTTTGTGTTTTTTTTTTAAACTATATTACTACCGCCTTCGTAATGGCTGCCGGCTGATTGACAGCATCCATTGCTAAGGCGGGGCTTAGTGTTAGCCGGTGCAGAGGCTAACACTAACCCCCTTTATTACCCCGGTACCCACCGCCACCAGGGGTGCTGGGAAGAGCCGGGTACGATCCAGTACTTGACCATCTGTAGTGATGGTCGGCCACTGGGGTGGCCGCAGGCTGGTATTATCAGGAGGGGAAAGGCCAGATACAGTGGCCCTTCCCACCCTGGTAATGCTAGGCTGCTGCTGCTTTATTGTATCTGGCTGGTTATAAAAAATGGGGGGGACCCCACGTCATTTAAAAAAAAAAAAAAATAATTGCCAAGAACGATGTGGGGTCCCCCCCAATTTTCATAACCAGCCAGATACAACACAGCAGCAGCAGGCAGCATTACAAGGGTGGGAAGGGCCACTGTTTTTTGGCCTTCCCCAGCCTAATGCTACCAGCCTGCGGCCGCCCTGGTGCCTGCCCGTCACTACAGATGGACGGGTACTGGTTCGTACCCGGCTCTTCCCAGTACTCCTGGTGGCGGTGGGTACCGGGGTAATAATGGGGGTTAGTGTAGCCTCTGCACCGGCTAACATTAAGCTTCGCCTTAGTAATGGAGGTTGTCAATCAGCCAGCGGCCATTACTAAGGCGGTGATAATAAAGTTTAAAATGATACAAGCACATAGAAAAAATATTTTATTGAAATAAAAAAACACAACCCTCATTAACCATTTTATTGAGAATAAAAAAAACGCCGTCATTGAAGTCCTCGAATCCGAAGTCCAACAACCGAACCTGTAAAAAAACACAAACACACAAAAATAATCAGTAACACATAAAGAAGCAAAATTATTATTCTTACCTGTCCTGGGTCCAGCGCTGGAGCCGCAATGTCAGCGAGCTGGGCCCTGTATCTAATCCAATCATGTGTGATACTGTCTGCTGGGCCCTGTATCTAATCGTATCTTGTGTGATACTGTCTGCTGGGCCCTATATCTAATCCGATCATGTGTGATACTGTCTGCTGGGCCCTATATCTAATACGATCATGTGTGATACTGTCTGCTGAGCCACTGTATCTAATCCTATCATGTGTGATACTGCCTTCTGAGCCACTGTATCTAATCCTATCATGGGTGGTACTGTTTGTGCTGAGCCACTGTATCTAATCCAATCATGTGTGATACTGTCTGCTGGGCCCTGTATCTAATCGTATCTTGTGTGATACTGTCTGGTGGGCCCTATATCTAATACGATCATGTGTGTTACTGTCTGCTGAGACACTTTATCTAATCCTATCATGTGTGATACTGCCTTCTGAGCCACTGTATCTAATCCTATCATGTGTGGTACTGTCTGCTGAGCCACTGTATCTAATTCTATCATGTGTGGTACTGTCTGCTGGGCCCTGTATCTAATCGTATCATGTGTGATACTGACTTCTGAGCCACTGTATCTAATCCTATCATGTGTGATACTGACTTCTGAGCCACTGTATCTAATCCTATCATGTGTGATACTGCCTTCTGAGCCACTCTTTCTAATCCTATCATGTGTGGTACTGTCTGCTGAGCCACTGTATCTAATCCTATCATGTGTGGTACTGTCTGCTGGGCCCTGTATCTAATCGTATCATGTGTGATACTGCCTTCTGAGCCACTGTATCTAATCCTATCATGTGTGATACTGTCTGCTGAGCCTCTGTATCTAATCCTATCCATAGTGTATAGGGTCGTAGTGCTATAGATATGCTATGCTGTCTCCTATACACACTTTTTTTTAGGCGGACACATATGTATTTCCCTGACATTTTAAGCCCTTAGGGTATGTTCACACGGCAGCGTCCGTTACGGCTAAAATTACGGTCCTGTTTTCGGGAGAAAACAGCACCGTAATTTCAGCTGTAAAGGCACGTGCAGGCGTCTTTCGCTGCGTCCATTACGGACGTAATTGGAGCTGTTTTTCTATGGAGTCCATGGAAAACGGCTCCATTTACGTCTGAAGACGTGACAGGCACTTCTTTGACGTGGGCGTCTTTTTTACGCGCCGCCCTTTGACAGCGGGGCGTAAAAAAAAATGATCGTCGGCACAGAACATCGTAAAACCCATTCAAATGAATGGGCAGATGTGTCCCAACGCTTTTGAGCCGCATTTTCGGACGTAATTCAATGCTAAAACGCCCGAATTCCGTCCGTAAATAGTGTGTGTGAACCCAGCCTTAGTGACGCCCCGGCTGCTAGTGCTGCATTGTTGGGTCACTTAGGAGACCCAGCGATGCAGCTGAAAGCTGCGGACCGTCGGCCATGAGAAGTTTGCGAGGGGGGGGGGGGCCCAGTAAGAATTTTTGCATCGGGGCCCATGAGCCTTTAGCTACGCCCCTGAGAACAGGGACATAATGCCTGTAATATGAAGGAACAGGGACATAATGCCTGTAAGATGAGGGAACAGGGACAAAATGCCAATAAGATGAGGGAACAGGGACGTAATGCCGGTAATATGAAGGAACAGGGACAAAATGCCTGTGATATGAAGGAACAGGGACATAAAGCCTGTAATATGAAGGAACAGGAACATAATGCCTGTAATATGAGGGAACAAGGATATAAAGACGGTAATATGAAGGAACAGGGACATAATGCCTGTAATATGAGGGAACAAGGACATAAAGTCGGTAATATGAAGGAACAGGGACATGAAGCCTGCAATATGAAGGATCAGGGACATAATGCCTGTATTATGAGGGAACAGGCACATTATGCCGGTAATATGAAGGAACAGGGACATAATACCTGTAATATGAAGGAACAGGGACATAATACCTGTAATATGAAGGAACAGGGACATAATACCTGTAATATGAAGGAACAGGGACATAATGCCTGTAAGATGAGGGAACAGGGACAAAATGCCAATAAGATGAGGGAACAGGGACGTAATGCCGGTAATATGAAAGAACAGGGACCTAATGCCGATAATATGAAGGAACAGGGACATAATGCCGGTAAGATGAAGGGACAGGCACATAATGCCAATTCAGATGAAGGAACAGGGACATAATGCCTGGTAGATGAGGGAACAGGGACATAAACCCTGTAATATGAAGGAACAGGGACATAAAGCCTGTAATATGAAGGAACAGGGACGTAATGCCTGTAATATGAGGGAACAAGGACATAAAGCCGGTAATATGAAGGAACAGGGACATAATGCCTGTAAGATGAGGGAACAGGGACATATTGCCGGTAAGATGAGGGAACAGGGAGAAAATGCCAATAAGATGAGGGAACAGGGACGTAATGCCGGTAATATGAAGGAACAGGGACGTAATGCCGATAATATGAAGGAACAAGGACATAATGCTGGTAAGATGAAGGGACAGGCACATAATGCCGGTTCAGATGAAGGAACAGGGACATAATGCCTGGTAGATGAGGGAACAGGGACATAAAGCCTGTAATATGAAGGAACAGGGACATAAAGCCTGTAATATGAAGGAACAGGGACATAATGCCTGTAATATGAGGGAACAAGGACATAAAGCCGGTAATATGAAGGAACAGGGACATAATGCCTTGAAGATGAGGGAACAGGGACATAATGCAGGTAAGATGAGGGAACAGGGATATAGTGCCGGTAATATGAAGGAACAGGCACATAATGCTGGTAAGATGAGGGAACAGGGACATAATGCCTGTAATATGTAGGAACAGGGACATAATGTCGGTAATAGGATGGAACAGGGACATAATACCTGTAATATGAAGGAACAGGGACATAATGCCTGTAATATGAAGGAACAGGGACATAATGCCTGTAATATGAAGGAACAGGGACGTAATGCCTGTTATATGAAGGAACAGGGAGGTAATGCCGGTAAGATGAGGGAACAGGGACATTATGCCGGTAAGATGAAGGAACAGGGACATAATACCTGTAATATGAAGGAACAGGGACATAATACCTGTAATATGAAGGTACAGGGACATAATGTCTGTAAGATGAGGGAACAGGGACAAAATGCCAATAAGATGAGGGAACAGGGACGTAATGCCGGTAATATGAAGGAACAGGGACGTAATGCCGATAATATGAAGGAACAGGGACATAATGCCGGTAAGATGAAGGGACAGGCACATAATGCCGGTTCAGATGAAGGAACAGGGACATAATGCCTGGTAGATGAGGGAACAGGGACATAAAGCCTGTAATATGAAGGAACAGGGACATAAAGCCTGTAATATGAAGAAACAGGGACATAATGCCTGTAATATGAGGGAACAAGGACATAAAGCCGGTAATATGAAGGAACAGGGACATAATGCCTGTAAGATGAGGGAACAGGGACATATTGCCGGTAAGATGAGGGAACAGGGACAAAATGCCAATAAGATGAGGGAACAGGGACGTAATGCCGGTAATATGAAGGAACAGGGACGTAATGCCGATAATATGAAGGAACAGGGACATAATGCCGGTAAGATGAAGGGACAGGCACATAATGCCGGTTCAGATGAAGGAACAGGGACATAATGCCTTGTAGATGAGGGAACAGGGACATAAAGCCTGTAATATGAAGGAACAGGGACATAAAGCCTGTAATATGAAGGAACAGGGACGTAATGCCTGTAATATGAGGGAACAGGGACGTAATGCCTGTAATATGAGGGAACAAGGACATAAAGCCGGTAAGATGAGGGAACAGGGACATAATGCCTGTAAGATGAGGGAACAGGGACATATTGCCGGTAAGATGAGGGAACAGGAACATAATGCCGGTAATATGAAGGAACAGGGACATAATGCCTGTAAGATGAGGGAACAGGGACATATTGCCGGTAAGATGAGGGAACAGGGACATATTGCCTGTAATATGTAGGAACAGGGACATAATGTCGGTAATAGGATGGAACAGGGACATAATACCTGTAATATGAAGGAACAGGGACATAATGCCTGTAATATGAGGGAACAAGGACATAAAGCCGGTAATATGAAGGAACAGGGACATAATGCCTCGAAGATGAGGGAACAGGGACATAATGCAGGTAAGATGAGGGAACAGGGATATAGTGCCTGTAATATGTAGGAACAGGGACATAATGCCGGTAATAGGATGGAACAGGGACATAATACCTGTAATATGAAGGAACAGGGACATAATGCCTGTAATATGAAGGAACAGGGACATAATGCCTGTAATATGAAGGAACAGGGACATAATGCCTGTAATATGAAGGAACAGGGACGTAATGCCGGTAATATGTAGGAACAGGGATATAATGCCGGTAAGATGAGGGAACAGGGACATTATGCCGGTAAGATGAAGGAACAGGTACATAATGCCTGTAATATGAAGGAACAAGGACATAATGTTGGTAATATGATGGAACAGGGACATAATGCCTGTAATATGATGGAACAGGGACATAATGCCGGTAATATGAAGGAACAGGGAAATAAAAGCCTGTAATATGAAGGAACAGGGACATAATGTTGGTAATATGAAGGAACAGGGACATAATGGCGGTAAGATGAGGGAACAGGGACAAAATGGCGGTAAGATGAGGGAACAGGGACAAAATGCCGGTAAGATGAGGGAACAGGGATAAATTGCCGGTAATATGAAGGAACAGGGACATAATGCCGGTAATATGAAGGAACAGGGACATAATGCCAAAATATGAAGGAACAGGGACATAATGCCGGTAAGAGGAAGGTACAAGGACATAATGCCGGTAAGATGAGGGAACACGGACAAAATGCCGGTAATATGAAGGAACAGGGACATAATGCCGGTAATATGAAGGAACAGGGACATAATGCCTGTAATATGAAGAAACAGGGACATAATGCCGGTAATATGAAGGAATAGGGACATAATGCCGGTAATATGAAGGTACGAGGACATAATGCCTGTAATATAAAGGAACAGGGACATAATGCCTGTAATATGAAGGAAAAGGGACATAATGCCGGTAATATGTAGGAACAGGGACGTAATGCCGGTAATATGAAGGAACAGGGACATAATGACGGTAATATGAAGGAACAGGGACATAATGCCGGTAAGATGAGGGAACAGGGATAAATTGCCGGTAATATGAAGGAACAGGGACATCATGCCTGTAATATAAAGGAACAGGGACATAATGCAGGACAGGAGCCAGGGGCAGCCGAGTGCAGAGAGAAGGTCAGGAGACAGGGACAGCCGAGTGCAGACAGACGGTCAGGAGTTAGGGACAGACGATTAATAAGAAACGGTCAGGAGCTAGGAACAGCTGAGTGCAGTCAGACGGTCAGGAGCCAGGGACAGCCGAGTGCATAAAGACGGTCAGGCGTTAGGGACAGCCGAGTGATAAGAAACGGTTAGGAGCCAGAGACAGCCGAGTGCAGAGAGACGGTCAGGAGCCAGGGACAGCCGAGTGATAAGAAACGGTCAGGAGCCAGGGACAGCTGAGTGCAGAGAGACGGTCAGGAGCCAAGGACAGCCGAGTGCAGGGAGACGTTTAGGAGCCAGGGACAGTCGAGTGTAGACAGACAGGCAGGAGCCAGGGACAGCCAAGTACAAAGAGACGGTCAGGAGCCAGGGACAGCCGAGTGCAGAGAGGCGGTCAGGAGTCAGGAACAGCCGAGTGCAGAGAGACGGTCAGAAGCCAGGGACACCGAGTGCCGGGAGACGGTCAGGAGACAGGGACAGCCGAATGCAGGAAGAGGTTAAGGAGCCAGGGACAGTCGAGTGTAGACAGACAGGCAGGAGACAGGGACAGCCCAGTGCAGACAGACGGTCAGGAGCTAGGGACAGCCGAGTGCAGATAGACGGTCAGGAGTCAGGGACAGCCGAGTGCAGAGAGACGGTCAGGAGCCAGGGACAGCCGAGTGCAGACAGACTGTCAGGAGACAGGGACAGCCGAGTGCAGACAGACGGTCAGGAGTCAGGGACAGCCGAGTGCAGAGAGACGATCAGGAGTCAGGGACAGCTGAGTGCAGAAAGACGGTCAGGAGCCAGGGATAGCCGAGTGCAGATAAACGGTCAGGAGTCAGGGACAGCCGAGTGCAGATAAACGGTCAGGAGCCAGGGACAGCCGAGTGCAGACAGACGGTCAGGAAACAGTGACAGCCGAGTGCAGACAGACGGTCAGGAGCCAGGAACAGCTGAGTGCAGACAGACGGTCAGGAGCCAGGGACAGCTGAGTGGAGACGGACGGTCGGAGCCGGTAATATGAAGGAACAAGGACATAATGCCGAAAAAATGAAGGAACAGGGACATAGTGCCGGTAATATGAAGGAACAGGGACATAATGCCTGTAATATGAAGGAACAGATATAATGGCGGTAATATGTAGGAACAGGGACATAATGCCGGTAAGATGAGGTAACAGGGACATAGAAGGAACAGGGACTTAATGGCTGTAATATGAGGGAACAGGGACATAATGCCGGTAAGATGAGGGAACAGGGACATAATGCCAGTAATATGAAGAAACAGGCATATAATACCTGTAATATGTAAAATGCCGGTAAGATGCAGGGACATAATGCCGGTAATATGAAGGAACAGGGACATAATGCCGCTAATATGAAGGAACAGGGACATAATGCCAGTAAGATGAGGGAACAGGGATAAATTGGCGGTAATATGAAGGAACAGGGACAAAATGCCGGTAATATAAGGGAAAAGGGACATAATGCCGGTAAGATGAAGGAACAGGGACATAATGCCGGTAAGATGAGGGAACAGGGATAAATTGCCGGTAATATGAAGGAACAGGGACATAATGCCTGTAATATGAAGGAATAGGGACATAATGCCTGTAATATGAAGAAACAGGGAAATAATGCCGGTAATATGAAGGAACATGGACATAATGCCGAAAATATGAAGGAACAGGGACATAAAGCCTGTAATATGAAGGAACAGGGACATAATGCCTGTATTATGAAGGAACAGAGACATAATGCCTGTAATATGAAGGAACAGGGACGTAATGCCGGTAATATGTAGGAACAGGGATATAATGCCGGTAAGATGAGGGAACAGGGACATTATGCCGGTAAGATGAAGGAACAGGTACATAATGCCTGTAATATGATGGAACAGGGACATAATGCCTGTAATATGATGGAACAGGGACATAATGCCGGTAATATGAAGGAACAGGGAAAAAAAAGCCTGTAATATGAAGGGACAGGGACATAATGTTGGTAATATGAAGGAACAGGGACATAATGCCGGTAAGATGAGGGAACAGGGACAAAATGGCGGTAAGATGAGGGAACAGGGACAAAATGCCGGTAAGATGAGGGAACAGGGATAAATTGCCGGTAATATGAAGGAACAGGGACATAATGCCGGTAATATGAAGGAACAGGGACATAATGCCAAAATATGAAGGAACAGGGACATAATGCCGGTAAGAGGAAGGTACAAGGACATAATGCCGGTAAGATGAGGGAACACGGACAAAATGCCGGTAATATGAAGGAACAGGGACATAATGCCGGTAATATGAAGGAACAGGGACATAATGCCTGTAATATGAAGAAACAGGGACATAATGCCGGTAATATGAAGGAATAGGGACATAATGCCGGTAATATGAAGGTACGAGGACATAATGCCTGTAATATAAAGGAACAGGGACATAATGCCTGTAATATGAAGGAAAAGGGACATAATGCCGGTAATATGTAGGAACAGGGACGTAATGCCGGTAATATGAAGGAACAGGGACATAATGACGGTAATATGAAGGAACAGGGACATAATGCCGGTAAGATGAGGGAACAGGGATAAATTGCCGGTAATATGAAGGAACAGGGACATCATGCCTGTAATATAAAGGAACAGGGACATAATGCAGGACAGGAGCCAGGGACAGCCGAGTGCAGACAGACGGTCAGGAGTTAGGGACAGACGATTAATAAGAAACGGTCAGGAGCTAGGGACAGCTGAGTGGAGTCAGACGGTCAGGAGCCAGGGACAGCCGAGTGCATAAAGACGGTCAGGCGTTAGGGACAGCCGAGTGATAAGAAACGGTTAGGAGCCAGAGACAGCCGAGTGCAGAGAGACGGTCAGGAGCCAGGGACAGCCGAGTGATAAGAAACGGTCAGGAGCCAGGGACAGCTGAGTGCAGAGAGACGGTCAGGAGCCAAGGACAGCCGAGTGCAGGGAGACGTTTAGGAGCCAGGGACAGTCGAGTGTAGACAGACAGGCAGGAGCCAGGGACAGCCAAGTACAAAGAGACGGTCAGGAGCCAGGGACAGCCGAGTGCAGAGAGGCGGTCAGGAGTCAGGAACAGCCGAGTGCAGAAAGACGGTCAGAAGCCAGGGACACCGAGTGCCGGGAGACGGTCAGGAGACAGGGACAGCCGAATGCAGGAAGAGGTTAAGGAGCCAGGGACAGCTGAGTGGAGACGGACGGTCAGGAGCTAGGGACAGCCGAGTGCAGATAGACGGTCAGGAGTCAGGGACAGCCGAGTGCAGAGAGACGGTCAGGAGCCAGGGACAGCCGAGTGCAGACAGACTGTCAGGAGACAAGGACAGCCGAGTGCAGACAGACGGTCAGGAGTCAGGGACAGCCGAGTGCAGAGAGACGATCAGGAGTCAGGGACAGCTGAGTGCAGAAAGACGGTCAGGAGCCAGGGACAGCCGAGTGCAGATAAACGGTCAGGAGTCAGGGACAGCCGAGTGCAGAGAGACGGTCAGGAAACAGTGACAGCTGAGTGCAGACAGACGGTCAGGAGCCAGGGACAGCTGAGTGGAGACGGACGGTCGGAGCCGGTAATATGAAGGAACAAGGACATAATGCCGAAAAAATTAAGGAACAGGGACATAGTGCCGGTAATATGAAGGAACAGGGACATAATGCCTGTAATATGAAGGAACAGATATAATGGCGGTAATATGTAGGAACAGGGACATAATGCCGGTAAGATGAGGTAACAGGGACATAGAAGGAACAGGGACTTAATGGCTGTAATATGAGGGAACAGGGACATAATGCCGGTAAGATGAGGGAACAGGGACATAATGCCAGTAATATGAAGAAACAGGCATATAATACCTGTAATATGTAAAATGCCGGTAAGATGAAGGAACAGGGACATAATGCCGCTAATATGAAGGAACAGGGACATAATGCCAGTAAGATGAGGGAACAGGGATAAATTGGCGGTAATATGAAGGAACAGGGACAAAATGCCGGTAATATAAGGGAAAAGGGACATAATGCCGGTAAGATGAAGGAACAGGGACATAATGCCGGAAATATGAAGGAACAGGGACATAATGCCGCTAATATTAAGGAACAGGGACATAATGCCGGAAATATGAAGGAACAGGGACATAATGCCGGTAATATGAAGGAACAGGGACATAATGCCGGTAAGATGAGGGAACAGGGATAAATTGCCGGTAATATGAAGGAACAGGGACATAATGCCTGTAATATGAAGGAATAGGGACATAATGCCTGTAATATGAAGAAACAGGGAAATAATGACGGTAATATGAAGGAACAGGGACATAATGCCGAAAATATGAAGGAACAGGGACATAAAGCCTGTAATATGAAGGAACAGGGACATAATGCCTGTATTATGAAGGAACAGAGACATAATGCCTGTAATATGAAGGAACATGGACATAATGCCGGAAATATGAAGGAACAGGGACATAATGCCGGTAATATGAAGGAACAGGGACATAATGCCGGTAATATGAAGGAACAGGGACATAATGCCGGTAAGATGAGGGAACAGGGATAAATTGCCGGTAATATGAAGGAACCGGGACGTAATGCCGGTAATATGAAGGAACAGGGAAATAATGCCGGTAATATGAAGGTACGAGGACATAAAGCCTGTAATATGAAGGAACAGGGACATAATGCCTGTAATATGAAGGAACAGGGACATAATGCCGCTAATATTAAGGAACAGGGACATAATGCCGGAAATATGAAGGAACAGGGACATAATGCCGGTAATATGAAGGAACAGGGACATAATGCCGGTAAGATGAGGGAACAGGGATAAATTGTCGGAAATATGAAGGAACAGGGACATAATGCCTGTAATATGAAGGAATAGGGACATAATGCCTGTAATATGAAGAAACGGGGAAATAATGCCGGTAATATGAAGGAACAGGGACATAATGCCGAAAATATGAAGGAACAGGGACTTAAAGCCTGTAATATGAAGGAACAGGGACACAATGCCTGTATTATGAAGGAACAGAGACATAATGCCTGTAATATGAAGGAACAGGGACATAATGCCTGTATTATGAAGGAACAGGGACATAATGCCGCTAATATGAAGGAACAGGGACATAATGCCGGAAATATGAAGGAACAGGGACATAATGGCGGAAATATGAAGGAACAGGGACATAATGCCGGTAATATGAAGGAACAGGGACATAATGCCGGTAAGATGAGGGAACAGGGATAAATTGTCGGTAATATGAAGGAACAGGGACATAATGCCTGTAATATGAAGGAACAGGGGCATAATGCCGGTAATATGAAGGAACAGGCAAATAATGCCGGTAATATGAAGGAACAGGGAAATAATGCCGGTAATATGAAGGTACGAGGACATAAAGCCTGTAATATGAAGGAACAGGGACATAATGCCTGTAATATGAAGGAACAGGGACATAATGCGGTAATATGAAGGAACAGGGACATAATGCCTGTAAGATGAGGGAACAGGGATAAATTGCTGGTAATATGAAGGAACAGAGACATAATGCCTGTAATATGAAGGAACAGGGACATAATGCCTGTAATATGAAGGAACAGGGACATAATGCCTGTAATATGAAGGAACAGGGACATAATGCCTGCAATATGAAGGAACAGGGACATAATGCCTGTAATATGAAGGAACAGGGAAATAATGCCGGTAATATGAAGGAACAGGGACATAATGCCGTAAATATGAAGGAACAGGGACATAAAGCCTGTAATATGAAGGAACAGGGACATAATGCCTGTATTATGAAGGAACAGGGACATAATGCCTGTAATATGAAGGAACTGGGACATAATGCCTGTATTATGAAGGAACAGGGACATAATGCCGCTAATATGAAGGAACAGGGACATAATGCCGGTAATATGAAGGAACAGGGACATAATGCCGGTAAGATGGGGGTACAGGGACATAATGCCGGTAATAAGAAGGAACAGGGCATAATGCGGTAATAGGATGGAACAGGGACATGAAGCCTGTAATATGAAGGAAGAAGGAAATAATGCCGGTAATAAGAAGGAACAGGGACATAATGCCTGTAATACGAAGGAACAGGGACATAATGCCGGTAATTTGAAGGAACAGGGAAATAATGCCTGTAAGACGAAGTAACAGGGACATAATGCCGGTAATATGAAGGAACAGGGACATAATGCCTGTAATTTGAAGGAGCAGGGACGTAATGCCGGTAATATGAAGGAACAGGGACGTAATGCCGGTAATATGAGGGAACAAGGACATAAAGCCTGTAATATGAAGGAACAGGGACATAATGCCTGTAATATGAGGAAACAAGGACATAAAGCCGGTAATATGAAGGAACAGGGACATAATGCCTCGAAGATGAGGGAACAGGGACATGAAGCCTGTAATATGAAGGATCAGGGACATAATGCCTGCAATATGAGGGAACAGGCGCATTATGCCGGTAATATGAAGGAACAGGGACATAATGCCGGTAATATGAAGGAACAGGGACATAATGCCTGTAATATGAAGAAACAGGGACATAATGCCGGTAATATGAAGGAATAGGGACATAATGCCGGTAATATGAAGGAATAGGGACATAATGCCGGTAATATGAAGGTACGAGGACATAATGCCTGTAATATAAAGGAACAGGGACATAATGCCTGTAATATGAAGGAAAAGGGACATAATGCCGGTAATATGAAGGAACAGGGACATAATGACGGTAATATGAAGGAACAGGGACATAATGCCGGTAAGATGAGGGAACAGGGATAAATTGCCGGTAATATGAAGGAACAGGGACATAATACTGTAATATAAAGGAACAGGGACATAATGCAGGACAGGAGCCAGGGACAGCCGAGTGCAGAGAGAAGGTCAGGAGACAGGGACAGCCGAGTGCAGACAGACGGTCAGGAGTTAGGGACAGCCGAGTAATAAGAAACGGTCAGGAGCTAGGGACAGCTGAGTGGAGTCAGACGGTCAGGAGCCAGGGACAGCCGAGTGCATAAAGACGGTCAGGCGTTAGGGACAGCCGAGTGATAAGAAACGGTTAGGAGCCAGAGACAGCCGAGTGCAGAGAGACGGTCAGCAGCCAGGGACAGCCGAGTGATAAGAAACGGTCAGGAGCCAGGGACAGCTGAGTGCAGAGAGACGGTCAGGAGCCAGGGACAGCCGAGTGCAGGGAGACGTTTAGGAGCCAGGGACAGTCGAGTGTAGACAGACAGGCAGGAGCCAGGGACAGCCGAGTACAAAGAGACGGTCAGGAGCCAGGGACAGCCGAGTGCAGAGAGGCGGTCAGGAGTCAGGGACAGCCGAGTGCAGAGAGACGGTCAGGAGCCAGGGACAGCCGAGTGCAGAGAGACGGTCAGGAGCCAGGGACACCGAGTGCCGGGAGACGGTAAGGAGCCAGGGACATCCGAATGCAGGAAGAGGTTCAGGAGCCAGGGACAGTCGAGTGTAGACAGACAGGCAGGAGACAGGGACAGCCCAGTGCAGAGAGACGGTCAGGAGTCAGGGACAGCCGAGTGCAGAGAGACGGTCAGGAGTCAGGGACAGCCGAGTGCAGAGAGACGGTCAGGAGACAGGGACAGCCGAGTGCAGACAGACGGTCAGGAGACAGGGACAGCCGAGTATAGAGAGACGGTCAGGAGCCAGGGACAGCCGAGTGCAGAAAGACGGTCAGGAGCAAGGGACAGCCGAGTGCAGACAGACGGTCAGGAGTCAGGGACAGCCGAGTGCAGAGAGTGGGTCAGGAGCCAGGGACAGCCGAGTGCAGAGAGACGGTCAGGAGCCAGGGACAGCCGAGTGCAGGGAGACGTTTAGGAGCCAGGGACAGTCGAGTGTAGACAGACAGGCAGGAGCCAGGGACAGCCGAGTACAAAGAGACGGTCAGGAGCCAGGGACAGCCGAGTGCAGAGAGGCGGTCAGGAGTCAGGGACAGCCGAGTGCAGAGAGACGGTCAGGAGCCAGGGACAGCCGAGTGCAGAGAGACGGTTAGGAGCCAGGGACACCGAGTGCCGGGAGACGGTAAGGAGCCAGGGACATCCGAATGCAGGAAGAGGTTCAGGAGCCAGGGACAGTCGAGTGTAGACAGACAGGCAGGAGACAGGGACAGCCCCGTGCAGAGAGACGGTCAGGAGTCAGGGACAGCCGAGTGCAGAGAGACGGTCAGGAGTCAGGGACAGCCGAGTGCAGAGAGACGGTCAGGAGACAGGGACAGCCGAGTGCAGACAGACGGTCAGGAGACAGGGACAGCCGAGTATAGAGAGACGGTCAGGAGCCAGGGACAGCCGAGTGCAGAAAGACGGTCAGGATCAAGGGACAGCCGAGTGCAGACAGACGGTCAGGAGTCAGGGACAGCCGAGTGCAGAGAGTGGGTCAGGAGCCAGGGACAGCCGAGTGCAGAGAGACGGTCAGGAGTCAGGGACAGCCGAGTGCAGAGAGACGGTCAGGAGTCAGGGACAGCCGAGTGCAGACAGACGGTCAGGAGCCAGGGACAGCCGAGTGCAGACAGACAGTCAGGAGACAGGGACAGCTGAGTGCAGACAGACGGTCGGGAAACAGTGACAGCCGAGTGCAGACAGACGGTCAGGAGCCAGGGACAGTCGAGTGCAGAGAGACGGTCAGGAGCCAGGGACAGCTGAGGGCAGAGACGGTCAGGAGTCAGGGACAGCCGAGTGCAGAGGGACGGTCAGGAGCCAGGGACAGCCGAGTGCAGAGAGAAGGTCAGGAGACAGGGACAGCCGAGTGCAGACAGACGGTCAGGAGTTAGGGACAGCAGAGTGATAAGAAACGGTCAGGAGCCAGAGACAGCGAGTATAGAGAGTCGGTCAGGAGCCAGGGACAGCCGAATGCAGACAGACGGTCAGGAGCAAGGGACATCCGAGTGCAGACAGACGGTCAGGAGCCAGGGACAGCTGAGTGGAGACGGACGGTCAGGAGCCGGTAATATGAAGGAACAATGACATAATGCCGATAAAATGAAGAAACAGGGACATAGTGCCGGTAATATGAAGGAACAGGGACATAATGCCTGTAATATGAAGAAACACGGATATAATACCTGTAATATGTAAATTGCCGGTAAGATGCAGGAACATAATGCCTGTGTCGTGGAAATCCATCGCTCAAAATATATTAGACTGAAATTTATACGAGTCCCAACAGACTCTCAAGGCCAGACTCCATTAGTCAGAATCCTAATTAGGATATTTCACCGATATATATCGAGAGACGAGAAGAAAACACACAGACACGCTGAAATGTTCAAAATTCTCATCTGAAGGATTTATTACCAAACTCAAACTGTTAAACTGAAATTCAGAAGGGGTGTAGGCTTGAGATAAACCAATCAGAGACAATGTAACAATATTTGTTATTCAGTAAAAAGCATACAATAAAATACATCATTATAATTCTTCACACATTATGTTTACAGGTTTCTTATCTCTCTTTTGGACAGAATGTCCTCGTGGAGATGGGGGGAGACCTTCCCTCACGCATACTTGCCATCCCCCCATCTCACTCCCATCTCACTCCCTGTCCATCTTCGCATGGGAACCAAGGTCAAAGATAAAACATACGAAATCAACATTACTTGTATTAAAGGAACAATGACTTTTCTATTCACTACAATAAAACCAAGATGGGAACTCCAGACAAGATGGCTGCTGCACGAAACTAAATCATTTAAACATTATCATCACTTTCACATAATACATATCTTAGTAATTCAGCATCCTGCTTGATAATTCACAATGTAATTTCATACAGAGAATATAAGCAAATAAATCATCCTTCACAAACCCCCCTTTTTCTCATATTAAATTACAGAAATTATATATTATGATTATGAAACTCAAACAATATATCAATAGGGCCACAACTAATATGATGCCATCACCAATGTCCGGTTAGGGTATGGGGTCCCACCAGTGCATTGACAAGTCATGTACATCATCGTCCTCTTCTTCTCCTGTCTTCTGATTAGAACACTTGATACTGCTGACGGATTCACTCAGGTCTTTGGTCTTTACTTGGAATTTTGCTGATGTCATCACGACTTGATTTGGTCCTTTTCATCTGTCAGACACCGTCTCTTTTAGTTTACGTCACCGGGCTATACACAACACCTCATGCTGTGAGCCTGGTGTGAGATCCCACGTAGGCGGATTAGTGGGGTGTTATTGTGACCCCACAAACCCTCCGCTCATCTGTCTTCTTACTTGTCTGGGCGGCTGCTTGGAATTATGACACTGCCGTCAGTTCATGACAAACGCGTTGTACTGGCTCCGGCTGCTCCTGCCGCACCCAGTAATGGAGTTCATCGTATTAAAAATCTTTTAGTTCATGTTTACTGCCACTTGCTCGAGGACCCCAACCCTTGTCAATTGTTACTAATCTGGTGATAACATCTACGTAACAATGTCAGGCCCTTAAACTAAATCAAACAAACACCTTTATATAAGAAAAACGTCTCTGTTCCAATGGACAGGGCACCTAGAAGATGTGTAATTATTGGGTACATTTCATTTGCACTTAGTGTCACGCTTTCCAGCAGGATTTGTACCTTGATCTGATCTGATTGCCTGGAACATTTCCAGCTCACCAAAATATACACAGATTCAACATGTTTATCTGACAAATGTCGCAAACCAATTTTCCTTACTCTAATTTGTATTGCATGGGGAGACCTCTCAAGGTCTGTTCTCTTTGTGGGAGGCGGGTATGATAAGGTTGGCACCGGTCTGCCAGGACTGTTCTGTAGGCAAATCAAACAGCTCTAACAGAATTTAGCAGCAACAGCTGTAAAGCCTGGGACATACCAATTAGATCTCACCAAATCGATCCTTGCAGTCTTGGGGCCTATGTGAGGTCATACACCATCAATGCAAAAGCCATCAAGAGTGCCTTGGGTCTTACCGATTCACGTTCCCTTATCCGTCCACATTCTGTTAGAATCTGGTTCTCACGCCTTCCGCTCCCAGTTGGACTCTTCCTGTGGAGAACAAACTTTTTCATTGTATAAACATTAATTGATCTTAATCAAATAATTAATTTGAAGAAAAACATTAACAAATAACATCTTTACATCAAACGTTCACATTGAGCAATAACTAGAAATGATACATGCAAACTCATTTTTCTTCTTTATATATATATATATATATATATATATATATATATACACACACACACACACACACAAACACTGCACAGAATTTTCCTTTCACAATAACAACGACAAAAAACAAATAACTAAAAATATTTTCAAATGGGAATATTCCACTTCTGTACCTTTTATCTGACGCATGACTCTAATAGTCCAATGCTAAGGCTGATCCAGAACTTTACATAAAACTTAACTTCAGTATTTAATATTACCACAACACTTCTTAAATACAATTATTAAACAAACTAACTTTGGAATAACATCTGGAGAACTGCTGATATCGTATTGTACAAACATCAGGTCAATACTTGGGATAACACTATTCCCCTGTCACTTACACACAACGTCTGCAGTGGGGAAAATACAGGCCGGGCTTCAGGCCTCCCTGAGAACAGGTCTACACACACGAGCACCGCGTCATACACTTCTACCTCGGGTAGTTGTATGTTCTGCAGTCGCTGGGACTGTTAATCTGGCCGGGCTGCACTTTTCACAGGTACCTTTGCTGTTTTACCTATGTCATGCCGTGCGCACATCATGCCGGCTGCTACAAACCTAGTGCTTGCATTATTGTATCCAGGGACAAGCCAATTTACTGACACCTGGCTGCATATACCCTTGTTGTCAGTTCTGTTTTCTCTTGCTCTCTCAATTGGCTTACCCAATGATCCAATAAAGTTCCTACTACCAATGGGCCCATAATTGTGGGCGATGCCAAAAGCGTACCTAGAGTCAGTGTAAATGTCGGCCGTCTTACCTTCTGCCAGGTTACAGCCTCAGCGAGCACCTCCAACTCCGCTCCTTGAGATGAACAAGAAGGTGAGAGTGGTTTCTGGGTAATTTACCTGGTGCCTCGTATCCTGTTCTACACATGCTGTATATGATAAAGTATGTCTTCATTACAAATTTACATTGGAAACCCATGTCACATATAGATAGAACATTTCAAAAGGGTGGAGTTTTATTGTTCCACATTTATCTGATGATCCAGAACACTTGTACATCCCACCCACCAGGTCCTGTAAATACCTGATTAATACAAAAACAAACAAAATATGTTACTGAAATCTGGCATAAAATAAACAATATTCAAACAATTTTTTTTTTTTGTTTTGACTTCTCCCCATCTAAATCTGTAAAGACTCATCTGTGAGTGACGTCACCTCACCTCCTGTGTAAATTGGCTGGAGGGGGATCTGGAACCATCTACACAGAAAAACCTCAAAATATAAGTTACTGTCATACACATTTAATCTGGGTTACTCCTTAAAACTCATACACATTTTGTAGATCTCCTAAAACCAAATTCATTAATTCAAAACAAAATAAAACACAAAACAAAACTACCTGATCAGTCCCTTCACCATTGGGAAATCTTCAACCCTTTCTCAGCCACTGGGATAGGGCAGTGCTTGGCATAGCTCCCTCTGGCTGTGAAGGGGTCATAAAATTGCCTGTAAAAAAAGGAGAACAAAAAACAAAAACTACCTGATCAGTCCCTTCAACATTCCCTCCTATTTGGACTCTGCGAAAGTAATGTAGCAGGGTTCAAAACTACATATTAACATAATGAGATTAGGCACTCTATCGGGGTGGCACTAGTTTAACCCCCTGTAATACACAACAGCCTGGAACAAAAAAAGATGACTTTCTCCTGACAAAAATACATTTTATCTTTAAAATGACCTGCAACCATTTACCTGTAAAACATCTCACATTTTTAAAAAAATAACATTTAGGCAGCACCATAGCACATGCCTCATGTGTGAAAACAAAAACAAAACAATTGTAATTAGTTATTCAATAACACAGAAAATAATATATCTGGTAATATTAATTACTGCAAACCAATAAGCTGTACATAAGAATAGGGAACAGAGGGGGCACATACATGTTCAAGACCCCGTGTCTCACAATATCTGTAGTTTAATACATTTGAATCAACATCAAAACATTCCAACAATAAATCCTATCACATTATAACACATTAATCTGCAGTATAGCTTTTATCTTTCTACAAACAGATCCAGCCGGCTGTAATATTTTTCTCGCTTGGTGTAGTTACAGACGACTGCGCTGCGCGAAAATAAAACACGTTCCATAAAAAAATGAAAAAAAAAGTAGAACTGATTTTAACCCCATACACAAAACACTAACATTTTTAGACATTACTGCTGTTAAAAATAGGAAACATACAATATAGTTCTGCTTTTATTGTGGCCATTAGTTTCAAACTTCAGACATGTTACATTACACACATCACACAGATGTCTCATCACATCACACATGTTACATTGCACACATCACACAGATGTCTCATCACATCACACATTACACTCCCCCCGTTCTGACCCACGTTAGTCACTGCAATGTACCTGGCTGCTCCGTTTTCTTCACTCTTCCAATGAAAATTTACACCTGTATTTAAATTGTTCTTTCTCACATGCAAACATCCTTCTTACGCTGCCAGCCTTTTCAACAATTTTTTTCAGTGTGTTATTTTGCCTTCACATACTTTAGAATTAAAGCCCCAGCTCCTTTTGCTCATTCTAATGTTGGCCGGGACCAGTGCCCCAAAGCATCTTTGTCCAACTTCCTCCTGACCCCATGGTCGGAGAGCAGTAGGGTGATTTCCGGTAAATCCCCCACCTCCAGGCAAACAGGCCACGTTTGCCGACAGATATCTCAGACCAGTCTATCTCCTAGACTGTCTTACCAATACGATATCACAAGTCGTTCCTCCAGACATTCTAGCAGTAGGATCCTCTGATCCCTCACTGGATTGAACATCAAGAACAGACAAAATGCTGCCAATCAACAATTACAAGAGCAAATTCTTCAACACAATCGACATTCATGAAACTCCATTGATTCAAGCAGGAGTTGGTAACACTTCACTTATGCAGAACACTTGCTGCCGGGGTGTGTCTTTCAGTTCATAGAGCCCATGATGTAACATATATCCCAAACTCTTTCCTCTAGCACTTTGCAATGGTTTCACATGCAAATTATATTTGGTAACATATATATATTATCCTCCCCGCTCAGCCGTTCACTCTGTGGGTTGTAGTTTAGGGGGTTGTCATCTATGTTGGTGATAATTTCTTTACGGGCTATGGGTCTGAGCCAATACCAATGTTCTTCACTGTAATTACTACTACGACACAGGTGGCACCTGGGATAAGTGTCAGGGTCATTCAATGAATACAGGATGTTATATTACAACGGTATTCAATCCAGCGGTCTGATGTTATACTACTACAGACTTAATTACTTGGATGTTATTTTACATCAAAGTGTATATGCCGGATTATCATGTGCTAGAAATCAGTCTGTACTGATTCCCACCTTATGCCAGTCTGGCAATGCATACAACTGGTTTATGGACCCTTACACACAATATCACTGTCTGGCAATGAGCCAGGAAAATATAAATGATTTTCTAATACAGTATTCAAAGTTTTTCCCTATTGCACTGGGTAATGGTATTGAGTGCAAATTCAATATAGACACAATTGCTTCTCCTTGCACTGGATTCTACATTATCAGGACTTAACCATTGAAGCCCCTGTGGTACTACATGATATTACTCACAACTGTCTATGGGTCTGAGCCAATACCAGTCAGTACCTCCCAACTATAATCCCAGACAAACGGGTAACAGAACAACTATTAATCCTCAACAATTTTACACAACTAAATAACAAATGACGCTACAACAAAGCAGCAAGCAGAAGTTTTGTTTTTTCCTCACAGTCCAGCCCAAACTCTTTGCATTTCAAATACTTCACATGTGAGTTACGACTTCTCTCTGCCATGCGCTACGTCACTGCATTCCAAAGGCTTCTCACAATTTTTCCTGGTTAACTATGTATTTGCTGGCAAAAATTCTCTCATGTCTTTCATATCAACAGTTTAAGATCACGTACACACCTGCAATCCTTCATCACACAAAAAGCTTCAACATACCTTTTTGGATCCATCTTGCAACCCACTGACTAAGGAGTCTCGTCCATAGAAGTGACGTTCTGACAGCTGGATTCCAAGGCTTACGCAATACATGTGTGAATGGTGTAAGAATAAGCTCCTTACCTACCGCGGTTTTTGTAATTCACAGATGCAAAGCCAGACCTCTCCAGTGACAGCTTATCAGACGTGCAATCTTCCCGGGTTTCGGCACCATTACTGTCGTGGAAATCCATCGCTCAAAATATATTAGACTGAAATTTATACGAGTCCCAACAGACTCTCAAGGCCAGACTCCATTAGTCAGAATCCTAATTAGGATATTTCACCGATATATATCGAGAGACGAGAAGAAAACACACAGACACGCTGAAATGTTCAAAATTCTCATCTGAAGGATTTATTACCAAACTCAAACTGTTAAACTGAAATTCAGAAGGGGTGTAGGCTTGAGATAAACCAATCAGAGACAATGTAACAATATTTGTTATTCAGTAAAAAGCATACAATAAAATACATCATTATAATTCTTCACACATTATGTTTACAGGTTTCTTATCTCTCTTTTGGACAGAATGTCCTCGTGGAGATGGGGGGAGACCTTCCCTCACGCATACTTGCCATCCCCCCATCTCACTCCCATCTCACTCCCTGTCCATCTTCGCATGGGAACCAAGGTCAAAGATAAAACATACGAAATCAACATTACTTGTATTAAAGGAACAATGACTTTTCTATTCACTACAATAAAACCAAGATGGGAACTCCAGACAAGATGGCTGCTGCACGAAACTAAATCATTTAAACATTATCATCACTTTCACATAATACATATCTTAGTAATTCAGCATCCTGCTTGATAATTCACAATGTAATTTCATACAGAGAATATAAGCAAATAAATCATCCTTCACACCTGTAATATGAAGGAACAGGAACATAATGCCTGTAATATGAAGGAACAGGGACATGAAGCCTGTAATATGAAGGAACAGGAACATAATGCCTGTAATATGAAGGAACAAGGACATAATGCCTGTAATATGAAGGAACAGGAACATAATGCCTGTAATATGAAGGAACAAGGACATAATGCCTGTAATATGAAGGAACAAGGACATAATGCCTGTATTATGAAGGAACAGGGACATAATGCCGGTAATATGAAGGAACAGGGACATAATGCCTGTAATATGAAGGAACAGGAACATAATGCCTGTAATATGAAGGAACAAGGACATAATGCCTGTAATATGAAGGAACAAGGACATAATGCCTGTATTATGAAGGAACAGGGACATAATGCCGGTAATATGAAGGAACAGGGACATAATGCCTGTAATATGAAGGAGCAGGGACGTAATGCCGGTAATATGAAGGAACAAGGACATAATGCCTGTATTATGAAGGAACAAGGACATAATGCCTGTATTATGAAGGAACAGGGACATTATGCCTGTAATATGAAGGAACAAGGACATAATGCCTGTAATATGAAGGAACAAGGACATAATGCCTGTATTATGAAGGAACAGGGACATTATGCCTGTAATATGAAGGAACGGACATAATGCCTGTAATATGAAGGAACGGACATAATGCCTATAATATGAAGGAACGGACATAATGCCTATAATATGAAGGAAAAGGGACATAATGCCTGTAATATGAAGGAACAGGGACATAATGTCAGTAAGATGAGAGAACAGGGACATAATGCCGGTAAGATAAAGGAACAGGGACAAAATGCCGGTAAGATGAGGGAACAGGGACATAATGCCGGTAAGATGAAGGAACAGGGAAATAATGCCGGTAATATGAAGGAACAGGGACATAATGCCGGAAATATGAAGGAACAGGGACATAAAGCCTGTAATATGAAGGAACAGGGACATAATGCCTGTATTATGAAGGAACAGGGACATAATGCCTGTAATATGAAGGAACAGGGACATAATGCCTGTATTATGAAGGAACAGGGACATAATGCCGCTAATATGAAGGAACAGGGACATAATGCCGGTAATATGAAGGAACAGGGACATAATGCCGGTAAGATGGGGGTACAGGGACATAATGCCGGTAATAAGAAGGAACAGGGCATAATGCGGTAATAGGATGGAACAGGGACATGAAGCCTGTAATATGAAGGAAGAAGGAAATAATGCCGGTAATAAGAAGGAACAGGGACATAATGCCTGTAATACGAAGGAACAGGGACATAATGCCGGTAATTTGAAGGAACAGGGAAATAATGCCTGTAAGACGACGTAACAGGGAAATAATGCCGGTAATATGAAGGAACAGGGACATAATGTCTGTAATTTGAAGGAGCAGGGACGTAATGCCGGTAATATGAAGGAACAGGGACGTAATGCCGGTAATATGAGGGAACAAGGACATAAAGCCTGTAATATGAAGGAACAGGGACATAATGCCTGTAATATGAGGAAACAAGGACATAAAGCCGGTAATATGAAGGAACAGGGACATAATGCCTCGAAGATGAGGGAACAGGGACATGAAGCCTGTAATATGAAGGATCAGGGACATAATGCCTGCAATATGAGGAAACAGGCGCATTATGCCGGTAATATGAAGGAACAGGGACATAATGCCGGTAATATGAAGGAACAGGGACATAATGCCTGTAATATGAAGAAACAGGGACATAATGCCGGTAATATGAAGGAATAGGGACATAATGCCGGTAATATGAAGGAATAGGGACATAATGCCGGTAATATGAAGGTACGAGGAAATAATGCCTATAATATAAAGGAACAGGGACATAATGCCTGTAATATGAAGGAAAAGGGACATAATGCCGGTAATATGAAGGAACAGGGACGTAATGCCGGTAATATGAAGGAACAGGGACATAATGACGGTAATATGAAGGAACAGGGACATAATGCCGGTAAGATGATGGAACAGGGATAAATTGCCGGTAATATGAAGGAACAGGGACATAATGCCTGTAATATAAAGGAACAGGGACATAATGCAGGACAGGAGCCAGGGACAGCCGAGTGCAGAGAGAAGGTCAGGAGACAGGGACAGCCGAGTGCAGACAGACGGTCAGGAGTTAGGGACAGCCGAGTAATAAGAAACGGTCAGGAGCTAGGGACAGCTGAGTGGAGTCAGACGGTCAGGAGCCAGGGACAGCCGAGTGCATAAAGACTGTCAGGCGTTAGGGACAGCCGAGTGATAAGAAACGGTTAGGAGCCAGAGGCAGCCGAGTGCAGAGAGACGGTCAGCAGCCAGGGACAGCCGAGTGATAAGAAACGGTCAGGAGCCAGGGACAGCTGAGTGCAGAGAGACGGTCAGGAGCCAGGGACAGCCGAGTGCAGGGAGACGTTTAGGAGCCAGGGACAGTCGAGTGTAGACAGACAGGCAGGAGCCAGGGACAGCCGAGTACAAAGAGACGGTCAGGAGCCAGGGACAGCCGAGTGCAGAGAGGCGGTCAGGAGTCAGGGACAGCCGAGTGCAGAGAGACGGTCAGGAGCCAGGGACAGCCGAGTGCAGAGAGACGGTCAGGAGCCAGGGACACCGAGTGCCGGGAGACGGTAAGGAGCCAGGGACATCCGAATGCAGGAAGAGGTTCAGGAGCCAGGGACAGTCGAGTGTAGACAGACAGGCAGGAGACAGGGACAGCCCAGTGCAGACAGACGGTCAGGAGCTAGGGACAGCCGAGTGCAGATAGACGGTCAGGAGTCAGGGACAGCCGAGTGCAGAGAGACGGTCAGGAGCCAGTGACAGCCGAGTGCAGACAGACTGTCAGGAGACAGGGACAGCCGAGTGCAGACAGACGGTCAGGAGCCAGGGACAGCCGAGTATAGACAGACGGTCAGGAGCCAGGGACAGCCGAGTGCAGAGAGACGGTCAGGAGTCAGGGACAGCCGAGTGCAGAGAGACGGTCAGGAGTCAGGGACAGCCGAGTGCAGAGAGACGGTCAGGAGACAGGGACAGCCGAGTGCAGACAGACGGTCAGGAGACAGGGACAGCCGAGTATAGAGAGACGGTCAGGAGCCAGGGACTGCCGAGTGCAGAAAGACGGTCAGGAGCAAGGGACAGCCGAGTGCAGAGAGACGGTCAGGAGTCAGGGACAGCCGAGTGCAGAGAGTGGGTCAGGAGCCAGGGACAGCCGAGTGCAGAGAGACGGTCAGGAGTCAGGGACAGCCGAGTGCAGAGAGACGGTCAGGAGTTAGGGACAGCCAAGTGCAGAGAGACGGTCAGGAGACAGGGACAACCGAGTGCAGACAGACGGTCAGGAGACAGGGACAGCCGAGTGCAGACAGACGGTCAGGAGCCAGGGACAGCCGAGTGCAGACAGACAGTCAGGAGACAGGGACAGCTGAGTGCAGACAGACGGTCGGGAAACAGTGACAGCCGAGTGCAGACAGACGGTCAGGAGCCAGGGACAGTCGAGTGCAGAGAGACGGTCAGGAGCCAGGGACAGCTGAGGGCAGAGACGGTCAGGAGTCAGGGACAGCCGAGTGCAGAGGGACGGTCAGGAGCCAGGGACAGCCGAGTGCAGAGAGAAGGTCAGGAGACAGGGACAGCCGAGTGCAGACAGACAGTCAGGAGACAGGGACAGCTGAGTGCAGACAGACGGTCGGGAAACAGTGACAGCCGAGTGCAGACAGACGGTCAGGAGCCAGGGACAGTCGAGTGCAGAGAGACGGTCAGGAGCCAGGGACAGCTGAGGGCAGAGACGGTCAGGAGTCAGGGACAGCCGAGTGCAGAGGGACGGTCAGGAGCCAGGGACAGCCGAGTGCAGAGAGAAGGTCAGGAGACAGGGACAGCCGAGTGCAGACAGACGGTCAGGAGTTAGGGACAGCAGAGTGATAAGAAACGGTCAGGAGCCAGAGACAGCGAGTATAGAGAGTCGGTCAGGAGCCAGGGACAGCCGAATGCAGACAGACGGTCAGGAGCAAGGGACATCCGAGTGCAGACAGACGGTCAGGAGCCAGGGACAGCTGAGTGGAGACGGACGGTCAGGAGCCGGTAATATGAAGGAACAATGACATAATGCCGATAAAATGAAGAAACAGGGACATAGTGCCGGTAATATGAAGGAACAGGGACATAATGCCTGTAATATGAAGAAACACGGATATAATACCTGTAATATGTAAATTGCCGGTAAGATGCAGGAACATAATGCCTGTAATATGAAGGAACAGGAACATAATGCCTGTAATATGAAGGAACAAGGACATAATGCCTGTAATATGAAGGAACAAGGACATAATGCCTGTATTATGAAGGAACAGGGACATTATGCCTGTAATATGAAGGAACGGACATAATGCCTGTAATATGAAGGAACGGACATAATGCCTATAATATGAAGGAACGGACATAATGCCTATAATATGAAGGAAAAGGGACATAATGCCTGTAATATGAAGGAACAGGGACATAATGTCAGTAAGATGAGAGAACAGGGACATAATGCCGGTAAGATAAAGGAACAGGGACAAAATGCCGGTAAGATGAGGGAACAGGGACATAATGCCGGTAAGATGAAGGAACAGGGAAATAATGCCGGTAATATGAAGGAACAGGGACATAATGCCGGAAATATGAAGGAACAGGGACATAAAGCCTGTAATATGAAGGAACAGGGACATAATGCCTGTATTATGAAGGAACAGGGACATAATGCCTGTAATATGAAGGAACAGGGACATAATGCCGGTAATATGAAGGAACAGGGACATAATGCCGGTAAGATGGGGGTACAGGGACATAATGCCGGTAATAAGAAGGAACAGGGCATAATGCGGTAATAGGATGGAACAGGGACATGAAGCCTGTAATATGAAGGAAGAAGGAAATAATGCCGGTAATAAGAAGGAACAGGGACATAATGCCTGTAATACGAAGGAACAGGGACATAATGCCGGTAATTTGAAGGAACAGGGAAATAATGCCTGTAAGACGACGTAACAGGGAAATAATGCCGGTAATATGAAGGAACAGGGACATAATGTCTGTAATTTGAAGGAGCAGGGACGTAATGCCGGTAATATGAAGGAACAGGGACGTAATGCCGGTAATATGAGGGAACAAGGACATAAAGCCTGTAATATGAAGGAACAGGGACATAATGCCTGTAATATGAGGAAACAAGGACATAAAGCCGGTAATATGAAGGAACAGGGACATAATGCCTCGAAGATGAGGGAACAGGGACATGAAGCCTGTAATATGAAGGATCAGGGACATAATGCCTGCAATATGAGGAAACAGGCGCATTATGCCGGTAATATGAAGGAACAGGGACATAATGCCGGTAATATGAAGGAACAGGGACATAATGCCTGTAATATGAAGAAACAGGGACATAATGCCGGTAATATGAAGGAATAGGGACATAATGCCGGTAATATGAAGGAATAGGGACATAATGCCGGTAATATGAAGGTACGAGGAAATAATGCCTATAATATAAAGGAACAGGGACATAATGCCTGTAATATGAAGGAAAAGGGACATAATGCCGGTAATATGAAGGAACAGGGACGTAATGCCGGTAATATGAAGGAACAGGGACATAATGACGGTAATATGAAGGAACAGGGACATAATGCCGGTAAGATGATGGAACAGGGATAAATTGCCGGTAATATGAAGGAACAGGGACATAATGCCTGTAATATAAAGGAACAGGGACATAATGCAGGACAGGAGCCAGGGACAGCCGAGTGCAGAGAGAAGGTCAGGAGACAGGGACAGCCGAGTGCAGACAGACGGTCAGGAGTTAGGGACAGCCGAGTAATAAGAAACGGTCAGGAGCTAGTGACAGCTGAGTGGAGTCAGACGGTCAGGAGCCAGGGACAGCCGAGTGCATAAAGACTGTCAGGCGTTAGGGACAGCCGAGTGATAAGAAACGGTTAGGAGCCAGAGGCAGCCGAGTGCAGAGAGACGGTCAGCAGCCAGGGACAGCCGAGTGATAAGAAACGGTCAGGAGCCAGGGACAGCTGAGTGCAGAGAGACGGTCAGGAGCCAGGGACAGCCGAGTGCAGGGAGACGTTTAGGAGCCAGGGACAGTCGAGTGTAGACAGACAGGCAGGAGCCAGGGACAGCCGAGTACAAAGAGACGGTCAGGAGCCAGGGACAGCCGAGTGCAGAGAGGCGGTCAGGAGTCAGGGACAGCCGAGTGCAGAGAGACGGTCAGGAGCCAGGGACAGCCGAGTGCAGAGAGACGGTCAGGAGCCAGGGACACCGAGTGCCGGGAGACGGTAAGGAGCCAGGGACATCCGAATGCAGGAAGAGGTTCAGGAGCCAGGGACAGTCGAGTGTAGACAGACAGGCAGGAGACAGGGACAGCCCAGTGCAGACAGACGGTCAGGAGCTAGGGACAGCCGAGTGCAGATAGACGGTCAGGAGTCAGGGACAGCCGAGTGCAGAGAGACGGTCAGGAGCCAGTGACAGCCGAGTGCAGACAGACTGTCAGGAGACAGGGACAGCCAAGTGCAGACAGACGGTCAGGAGCCAGGGACAGCCGAGTATAGACAGACGGTCAGGAGCCAGGGACAGCCGAGTGCAGAGAGACGGTCAGGAGTCAGGGACAGCCGAGTGCAGAGAGACGGTCAGGAGTCAGGGACAGCCGAGTGCAGAGAGACGGTCAGGAGACAGGGACAGCCGAGTGCAGACAGACGGTCAGGAGACAGGGACAGCCGAGTATAGAGAGACGGTCAGGAGCCAGGGACTGCCGAGTGCAGAAAGACGGTCAGGAGCAAGGGACAGCCGAGTGCAGAGAGACGGTCAGGAGTCAGGGACAGCCGAGTGCAGAGAGTGGGTCAGGAGCCAGGGACAGCCGAGTGCAGAGAGACGGTCAGGAGTCAGGGACAGCCGAGTGCAGAGAGACGGTCAGGAGTTAGGGACAGCCAAGTGCAGAGAGACGGTCAGGAGACAGGGACAACCGAGTGCAGACAGACGGTCAGGAGACAGGGACAGCCGAGTGCAGACAGACGGTCAGGAGCCAGGGACAGCCGAGTGCAGACAGACAGTCAGGAGACAGGGACAGCTGAGTGCAGACAGACGGTCGGGAAACAGTGACAGCCGAGTGCAGACAGACGGTCAGGAGCCAGGGACAGTCGAGTGCAGAGAGACGGTCAGGAGCCAGGGACAGCTGAGGGCAGAGACGGTCAGGAGTCAGGGACAGCCGAGTGCAGAGGGACGGTCAGGAGCCAGGGACAGCCGAGTGCAGAGAGAAGGTCAGGAGACAGGGACAGCCGAGTGCAGACAGACAGTCAGGAGACAGGGACAGCTGAGTGCAGACAGACGGTCGGGAAACAGTGACAGCCGAGTGCAGACAGACGGTCAGGAGCCAGGGACAGTCGAGTGCAGAGAGACGGTCAGGAGCCAGGGACAGCTGAGGGCAGAGACGGTCAGGAGTCAGGGACAGCCGAGTGCAGAGGGACGGTCAGGAGCCAGGGACAGCCGAGTGCAGAGAGAAGGTCAGGAGACAGGGACAGCCGAGTGCAGACAGACGGTCAGGAGTTAGGGACAGCAGAGTGATAAGAAACGGTCAGGAGCCAGAGACAGCGAGTATAGAGAGTCGGTCAGGAGCCAGGGACAGCCGAATGCAGACAGACGGTCAGGAGCAAGGGACATCCGAGTGCAGACAGACGGTCAGGAGCCAGGGACAGCTGAGTGGAGACGGACGGTCAGGAGCCGGTAATATGAAGGAACAATGACATAATGCCGATAAAATGAAGAAACAGGGACATAGTGCCGGTAATATGAAGGAACAGGGACATAATGCCTGTAATATGAAGAAACACGGATATAATACCTGTAATATGTAAATTGCCGGTAAGATGCAGGAACATAATGCCTGTAATATGAAGGAACAGGAACATAATGCCTGTAATATGAAGGAACAAGGACATAATGCCTGTAATATGAAGGAACAAGGACATAATGCCTGTATTATGAAGGAACAGGGACATTATGCCTGTAATATGAAGGAACGGACATAATGCCTGTAATATGAAGGAACGGACATAATGCCTATAATATGAAGGAACGGACATAATGCCTATAATATGAAGGAAAAAGGACATAATGCCTGTAATATGAAGGAACAGGGACATAATGTCAGTAAGATGAGAGAACAGGGACATAATGCCGGTAAGATAAAGGAACAGGGACAAAATGCCGGTAAGATGAGGGAACAGGGACATAATGCCGGTAAGATGAAGGAACAGGGAAATAATGCCGGTAATATGAAGGAACAGGGACATAATGCCGGAAATATGAAGGAACAGGGACATAAAGCCTGTAATATGAAGGAACAGGGACATAATGCCTGTATTATGAAGGAACAGGGACATAATGCCTGTAATATGAAGGAACAGGGACATAATGCCGGTAATATGAAGGAACAGGGACATAATGCCGGTAAGATGGGGGTACAGGGACATAATGCCGGTAATAAGAAGGAACAGGGCATAATGCGGTAATAGGATGGAACAGGGACATGAAGCCTGTAATATGAAGGAAGAAGGAAATAATGCCGGTAATAAGAAGGAACAGGGACATAATGCCTGTAATACGAAGGAACAGGGACATAATGCCGGTAATTTGAAGGAACAGGGAAATAATGCCTGTAAGACGACGTAACAGGGAAATAATGCCGGTAATATGAAGGAACAGGGACATAATGTCTGTAATTTGAAGGAGCAGGGACGTAATGCCGGTAATATGAAGGAACAGGGACGTAATGCCGGTAATATGAGGGAACAAGGACATAAAGCCTGTAATATGAAGGAACAGGGACATAATGCCTGTAATATGAGGAAACAAGGACATAAAGCCGGTAATATGAAGGAACAGGGACATAATGCCTCGAAGATGAGGGAACAGGGACATGAAGCCTGTAATATGAAGGATCAGGGACATAATGCCTGCAATATGAGGAAACAGGCGCATTATGCCGGTAATATGAAGGAACAGGGACATAATGCCGGTAATATGAAGGAACAGGGACATAATGCCTGTAATATGAAGAAACAGGGACATAATGCCGGTAATATGAAGGAATAGGGACATAATGCCGGTAATATGAAGGAATAGGGACATAATGCCGGTAATATGAAGGTACGAGGAAATAATGCCTATAATATAAAGGAACAGGGACATAATGCCTGTAATATGAAGGAAAAGGGACATAATGCCGGTAATATGAAGGAACAGGGACGTAATGCCGGTAATATGAAGGAACAGGGACATAATGACGGTAATATGAAGGAACAGGGACATAATGCCGGTAAGATGATGGAACAGGGATAAATTGCCGGTAATATGAAGGAACAGGGACATAATGCCTGTAATATAAAGGAACAGGGACATAATGCAGGACAGGAGCCAGGGACAGCCGAGTGCAGAGAGAAGGTCAGGAGACAGGGACAGCCGAGTGCAGACAGACGGTCAGGAGTTAGGGACAGCCGAGTAATAAGAAACGGTCAGGAGCTAGGGACAGCTGAGTGGAGTCAGACGGTCAGGAGCCATGGACAGCCGAGTGCATAAAGACTGTCAGGCGTTAGGGACAGCCGAGTGATAAGAAACGGTTAGGAGCCAGAGGCAGCCGAGTGCAGAGAGACGGTCAGCAGCCAGGGACAGCCGAGTGATAAGAAACGGTCAGGAGCCAGGGACAGCTGAGTGCAGAGAGACGGTCAGGAGCCAGGGACAGCCGAGTGCAGGGAGACGTTTAGGAGCCAGGGACAGTCGAGTGTAGACAGACAGGCAGGAGCCAGGGACAGCCGAGTACAAAGAGACGGTCAGGAGCCAGGGACAGCCGAGTGCAGAGAGGCGGTCAGGAGTCAGGGACAGCCGAGTGCAGAGAGACGGTCAGGAGCCAGGAACAGCCGAGTGCAGAGAGACGGTCAGGAGCCAGGGACACCGAGTGCCGGGAGACGGTAAGGAGCCAGGGACATCCGAATGCAGGAAGAGGTTCAGGAGCCAGGGACAGTCGAGTGTAGACAGACAGGCAGGAGACAGGGACAGCCCAGTGCAGACAGACGGTCAGGAGCTAGGGACAGCCGAGTGCAGATAGACGGTCAGGAGTCAGGGACAGCCGAGTGCAGAGAGACGGTCAGGAGCCAGAGACAGCCGAGTGCAGACAGACTGTCAGGAGACAGGGACAGCCGAGTGCAGACAGACGGTCAGGAGCCAGGGACAGCCGAGTATAGACAGACGGTCAGGAGCCAGGGACAGCCGAGTGCAGAGAGACGGTCAGGAGTCAGGGACAGCCGAGTGCAGAGAGACGGTCAGGAGTCAGGGACAGCCGAGTGCAGAGAGACGGTCAGGAGACAGGGACAGCCGAGTGCAGACAGACGGTCAGGAGACAGGGACAGCCGAGTATAGAGAGACGGTCAGGAGCCAGGGACTGCCGAGTGCAGAAAGACGGTCAGGAGCAAGGGACAGCCGAGTGCAGAGAGACGGTCAGGAGTCAGGGACAGCCGAGTGCAGAGAGTGGGTCAGGAGCCAGGGACAGCCGAGTGCAGAGAGACGGTCAGGAGTCAGGGACAGCCGAGTGCAGAGAGACGGTCAGGAGTTAGGGACAGCCAAGTGCAGAGAGACGGTCAGGAGACAGGGACAACCGAGTGCAGACAGACGGTCAGGAGACAGGGACAGCCGAGTGCAGACAGACGGTCAGGAGCCAGGGACAGCCGAGTGCAGACAGACAGTCAGGAGACAGGGACAGCTGAGTGCAGACAGACGGTCGGGAAACAGTGACAGCCGAGTGCAGACAGACGGTCAGGAGCCAGGGACAGTCGAGTGCAGAGAGACGGTCAGGAGCCAGGGACAGCTGAGGGCAGAGACGGTCAGGAGTCAGGGACAGCCGAGTGCAGAGGGACGGTCAGGAGCCAGGGACAGCCGAGTGCAGAGAGAAGGTCAGGAGACAGGGACAGCCGAGTGCAGACAGACGGTCAGGAGTTAGGGACAGCAGAGTGATAAGAAACGGTCAGGAGCCAGAGACAGCGAGTATAGAGAGTCGGTCAGGAGCCAGGGACAGCCGAATGCAGACAGACGGTCAGGAGCAAGGGACATCCGAGTGCAGACAGACGGTCAGGAGCCAGGGACAGCTGAGTGGAGACGGACGGTCAGGAGCCGGTAATATGAAGGAACAATGACATAATGCCGATAAAATGAAGAAACAGGGACATAGTGCCGGTAATATGAAGGAACAGGGACATAATGCCTGTAATATGAAGAAACAGGGACATAATGCCTGTAATATGTAAAATGCCGGTAAGATGCAGGAACATAATGCCTGTAATATGAAGGAACAGGAACATAATGCCTGTAATATGAAGGAACAGGAACATAATGCCTGCAATATGAAGGAACAGGAACATAATGCCTGTATTATGAAGGAACAGGGACATTATGCCTGTAATATGAAGGAACGGACATAATGCCTGTAATATGAAGGAACAGACATAATGCCTATAATATGAAGGAACGGACATAATGCCTATAATATGAAGGAAAAGGGACATAATGCCTGTAATATGAAGGAACAGGGACATAATGTCAGTAAGATGAAGGAACAGGGACATAATGCCGGTAAGATAAAGGAACAGGGACAAAATGCCGGTAAGATGAGGGAACAGGGACGTAATGCCGATAATATAAAGGATCCGGGACGTAATGCTGGTAATATGAAGAAACAGGGACGTAATGCCGGTAATATGAAGAAACCGGGACGTAATGCCGGTAATACGAAGGAACAGGGACATAATGCCGGTAAGATGAAGTAACAGGGACATAATGCCTGTAATATGAAGGAACAGGGACATAATGTTGGTAATATGAAGGAACAGTGATATAATGCTGGTGATTTTAATAAATAGGGACGTAATTCCGGTAATATGAAGGAGCAGGGACGTAATGCCGGTAATATGAGGGAACAGGGACATAATGTCTGTAATATGAGGGAACAGGGACATAATGACTGTAATATGAAGGAACAGGGACATGTCCCTGTTTCCTCATCTTACAGGCATTATATCCCTGTTCCTTCATATTACCGGCTTTATGTCCCTGTTCCCTCATATTACAGACATTATATTACCGGCATTATGTCCCAGTACCCTCCTAGAGGGGACATAATGTCAGTAATATGAGGGAAGAGGGACATAATGCCGTTATTATGAAGGAACAGGGACATAATGCCTGTAAGATGAGGGAACAGGGACATATTACCGGCATTATGTCCATTTTCCCTCCTATATATGGCATAATGCCTGTAATATGAGGGAACAGGGACATAAAGCCTGTAATATGAAGGAACAGGGACATAATGCCTGTAATATGAAAGAACAGGGACATAAAGCCGGTAATATGAAGGAACAGGGACATAATGCCTCGAAGATGAGGGAACAGGGGCATAATGCCTGTAATATGAAGGAACAGGGACATGAAGCCTGTAATATGAAGGATCAGGGACATAATGCCTGTAATATGAGGGAACAGGCGCATTATGCCGGTAATATGAAGGAACAGGGACATAATGCCTGTAATAGGAAGGAACAGGGACATAATGCAGGTAATATGATGGAACAGGGACATAATACCTGTAATATGAGGGAACAGGGACATAAAGCCGGTAATATGAAGGAACAGGGACATAATGCCTGTAATATGAAGGAACAGGGACATAAAGCCGGTAATATGAAGGAACAGGGACATAATGCCTCGAAGATGAGGGAACAGGGGCATAATGCCTGTAATATGAAGGAACAGGGACATAATGCCTGTAATATGAAGGAACAGGGACATGAAGCCTGTAATATGAAGGATCAGGGACATAATGCCTGTAATATGAAGGAACAGGCACATTATGCTGGTAATATGAAGGAACAGGGACATAATGCCTGTAATAGGAAGGAACAGGGACATAATGCCGGTAATATGATGGAACAGGGACATAATACCTGTAATATGAGGGAACAGGGACATAAAGCCGGTAATATGAAGGAACAGGGACGTAATGCCGGTAATATGAGGGAACAAGGACATAAAGCCTGTAATATGAAGGAACAGGGACATAAAGCCTGTAATATGTAGAAACAGGGACATAATGCCTGTAATACGAGGGAACAAGGTCATAAAGACGGTAATATGAAGGAACAGGGACATAATGCCTGTAATATGAAGGAACAGGGACATAATGCCTGTAATATGAAGGAACAGGGACATAATGCCTGTAATATGAAGGAACAGGGACATAATGCCGGTAATATAAAGGAAGAGGCACATAATGCTGGTATGATGAGGGAACAGGGACATAATGTCGGTAATATGAAGGAACAGGGACATAATGCCGGTAATATGATGGAACAGGGACATAATACCTGTAATATGAGGGAACATGGACATAATGCCTCGAAGATGTGGGAACAGGGACATAATGCCCGTAATATGAAAGTACAAGGAGATAATGTCGGTAATACGAAGGAACAGGGACATAATGCCAGTAAGATGAGGGAACAGGGACATATTGCCGGTAAGATGAGGAAACAGGGACAAAATGCCAATAAGATGAGGAACAGGGACGTAATGCCGGTAATATGAAGGAACAGGGACGTAATGCCGATAATATGAAGGAACAGAGATATAATGCCGGCAAGATGAAGGGACAGGCACATAATGCCGGTTCAGATGACGGAACAGGGACATAATGCCTGGTAGGTGAGGGAACAGGGACATAAAGCCTGTAATATGAAGGAACAGGGACATAAAGCCTGTAATATGAAGGAACAGGGACATAATGCCTCGAAGATGAGGGAACAGGGACATAATGCCTGTAATATGAAGGAACAGGGACATTATGCCTCGAAGATGAGGGAACAGGGACATAATGTCTGTAATATGATGGAACAAGGACATAAAGCCGGTAATATGAAGAAACAGAGACATAATGACTGTAATATGAAGGAACAGGGACATAATGCCTGTAATATGAAGGAACAGGGACATAATGCCTGTAATATGAAGGAACAGGGACATAATGCCGGTAATATGAAGGAAGAGGCACATAATGCTGGTAAGATGAGGGAACAGGGACATAATGCATGTAATATGAAGGAACAGGGACATAATGCCGGTAATATGAAGGAACAGGGACATAATGATGGTAATATAAAGGCACAGGGACATAATGCCTGTAATATGAAGGAACAGGGACGTAATGCCTGCAATAGGAAGTAACGGACATAATGCCGGTAATATGATGGAACAGGGACATAATACCTGTAATATGAGGGAACTGGGACATAAAGCCGGTAATATGAATGAACAGGGACATGTCCCTGTTTCCTCATCTTACAGGCATTATATCCCTGTTCTTTCATATTACCGGCTTTATGTCCCTGTTCCCTCATATTACAGACATTATATTACCGGCATTCTGTCCCAGTACCCTACTAGAGGGGACATAATGGCAGTAATATGAGGGAACAGGGACATTATGCCGGTAATATGAGGGAACAGGGACATAGTGCCGGTAATAAGAAGGAACAGGCACATAATGCTGGTAAGATGAGGGAACAGGGACATAGTGCCGGTAATTTGAAGGAACGGACATAATGTCGGTAATATGAAGGAACGGACATAATGTCGGTAATATGAAGGAACAGGCACATAATGCCGGTAATATGAAGGAACAAGGACATAAAGCCTGTAATATGAAGGAACAGGGACATAATGCCTTTAATATGAGGGAACAAGGACATCAAGACCGTAATATGAAGGAACAGGGACATGAAGCCTGTAATATGAAGGATCAGGGAAATAATTCCTGTAATATGTAGGAACAGGGACATAATGCAGGTAATATGATGTAACAGGGACATAATACCTGTAATATGAAGGAACAGGGACATAATGCCGGTAATATGATGGAACAGGGACATAATGCCTATAATATGAAGGAACAGGAACATAATGCCTGTAATATGAAGGAACAGGGACATAATGCCGGTAATATGAAGGAACAGGGACATAATGCCTGTAATATAAAGGAACAGGGACATAATGCCTGTAATATGAAGGAACAGGGACATAATGCCTCGAAGATGAGGGAACAGGGACATAATGCCTGTAATATGAAGGAACAGGGACATGAAGCCTGTAATATGAAGGATCAGGGAAATAATGCCTGTAATATGTAGGAACAGGGACATAATGCAGGTAATATGATGGAACAGGGACATAATACCTGTAATATGAAGGAACAGGGACATAATGCCTGTAATATGAAGTAACAGGGACATAATGCCTGTAATATGAAGGAACAGGGACATAATGTTGGTAATATGAAGGAACAGGGAAATAATGCCGGTAATACGAAGGAACAGGGACATAATGCCGGTAATATGAAGGAACAGGGACATAATGCCGGTAAGATGAAGGGACAGGCACATAATGCCGGTTCAGATGAAGGAACAGGGACATAATGCCTGGTAGGTGAGGGAACAGGGACATAAAGCCTGTAATATGAAGGAACAGGGACATAAAGTCTGTAATATGAAGGAACAGGGACACAATGCCTCGAAGATGAGGGAACAGAGACATAATGCCTGTAATATGAAGGAACAGGGACATAATGCCTGGTAGGTGAGGGAACAGGGACATAAAGCCTGTAATATGAAGGAACAGGGACATAAAGTCTGTAATATGAAGGAACAGGGACATAATGCCTCGAAGATGAGGGAACAGAGACATAATGCCTGTAATATGAAGGAACAGGGACATAATGCCTGTAATATGATGGAACAAGGACATAAAGCCGGTAATATGAAGGAACAGGGACATAATGCCTTTAATATGAAGGAACAGGGACATAATGCCTGTAATATGAAGGAACAGGGACATAATGCCTGTAATATGAAGGAACAGGGACATAATGCCGGTAATATGAAGGAAGAGGCACATAATGCTGGTAAGATGAGGGAACAGGGACATAATGCATGTAATATGAAGGAACAGGGACATAATGCCAGTAATATGAAGGAACAGGGACATAATGATGGTAATATAAAGGCACAGGGACATAATGCCTGTAATATGAAGGAACAGGGACGTAATGCCTGCAATAGGAAGTAACGGACATAATGCCGGTAATATGATGGAACAGGGACATAATACCTGTAATATGAGGGAACTGGGACATAAAGCCGGTAATATGAATGAACAGGGACATGTCCCTGTTTCCTCATCTTACAGGCATTATATCCCTGTTCTTTCATATTACCGGCTTTATGTCCCTGTTCCCTCATATTACAGACATTATATTACCGGCATTATGTCCCAGTACCCTACTAGAGGGGACATAATGGCAGTAATATGAGGGAACAGGGACATTATGCCGGTAATATGAGGGAACAGGGACATAGTGCCGGTAATAAGAAGGAACAGGCACATAATGCTGGTAAGATGAGGGAACAGGGACATAGTGCCGGTAATTTGAAGGAACGGACATAATGTCGGTAATATGAAGGAACGGACATAATGTCGGTAATATGAAGGAACAGGCACATAATGCCGGTAATATGAAGGAACAAGGACATAAAGCCTGTAATATGAAGGAACAGGGACATAATGCCTTTAATATGAGGGAACAAGGACATCAAGACCGTAATATGAAGGAACAGGGACATGAAGCCTGTAATATGAAGGATCAGGGAAATAATGCCTGTAATATGTAGGAACAGGGACATAATGCAGGTAATATGATGGAACAGGGACATAATACCTGTAATATGAAGGAACAGGGACATAATGCCGGTAATATGATGGAACAGGGACATAATGCCTATAATATGAAGGAACAGGAACATAATGCCTGTAATATGAAGGAACAGGGACATAATGCCGGTAATATGAAGGAACAGGGACATAATGCCTGTAATATAAAGGAACAGGGACATAATGCCTGTAATATGAAGGAACAGGGACATAATGCCTCGAAGATGAGGGAACAGGGACATAATGCCTGTAATATGAAGGAACAGGCGCATTATGCCGGTAATATGAAGGAACAGGGACATAATGCCTGAAATAGGAAGTAACGGACATAATGCCGGTAATATGATGGAACAGGGACATAATACCTGTAATATGAGGGAACTGGGACATAAAGCCGGTAATATGAAGGAACAGGGACATGTCCCTGTTTCCTCATCTTACAGGCATTATATCCCTGTTCTTTCATATTACCGGCTTTATGTCCCTGTTCCCTCATATTACAGACATTATATTACCGGCATTATGTCCCAGTACCCTCCTAGAGGGGACATAATGCCAGTAATATGAGGGAACAGGGACATTATGCCGGTAATATGAGGGAACAGGGACATATTAACGGCATTATGTCCCTTTACCCTCCTACACCAGACATAATGTCAGTAATATGAGGGGACAGTGACATTATGCCGGTAATATGAGAGGACAGGGACATAATGCGTGTAATTAGGAAACGATACGGATGTAATAAAGACGTGTTACATGTTTGTACGTCACCACAAGCGATGTCAGGGATTTCCACAGAGTCCCGGAGCAGAGCGTGTACTAGCGCTCTGCTCGGGACTCCGCTCTGGGGAAGACCGTGACAACACTGTCTATATATGGAAAGCACCTATTTCTACTTCGTACTAACACTGTTCGTTGTCTATACTTAGGACTCCCCTCATCACACGAACGCATGAAGTTGCCTGCAGAGTAAGGGTATGTTCACACGGCCTATTTACGGACGTAATTCGGGCGTTTTTGCCCCGAATTACGTCTGAAAATAGCGCCTCAATAGCGCTGACAAACATCTGCCCATTGAAAGCTATTCATTGACTCCAATGAATAGCAGCGCTAATTACGGCCGTAATTGACGTGGCGTTCAAGCGCCTGCACATGCCGGTACGGCTGAAATTACGGGGATGTTTTCAGGCTGAAACATCCCCGTAATTTCAGCCGTTACGGACCCCCGCAGTGTGAACATACCCTAACATTTACTGAGACGCATTAAAGAATGAAAAGGACAAATTGATGCAGCTCTATTCAGAAGTAAAATCTAATATCAGAGCTCCAATAGTGCGGGACTTGAGGGAGACAAACATTACAGCCCAGTTTGTCCCCTTTATGCCCCCACTTTTGATATTTGATTTATGTACCTTTCCCTTTTATTCCCCTTCATCTACGATAAGTCACAATGCTGAATGGGCTTTGTTCATTAAATGGGGTGTTCTCTAAATAGGGACCGTTCACCCCTTCCCTGTTAGGTAGAATATACCTCTCTAACCTCGTTGTTTTATTGATCTATAATTTTTCTTAATACAAGAGATCCTTTGATCCGTGCGCTTCTTGCCCTTCCCTTCCCCTCCCTTTTTCATTTGTTCACATTTAGTTGGTGGTGTACACCAGGGCAGAATTAGAAGCTAAGAGTCCTTGAGAGGAATGCTTTGTTACCCTTATAGCGTCTCCTGTGTATATAAAGCATTGCCGCAGACCCCTCGTAGGACTTCTCCTTTGTAGTTTAGGAACTGCTCTTATCGGTACATGACGCGGGGATGGAATCTTCATCTAAACACCTGAGATGATGGTGGTTATACTCCAGGAGGACCGAATTGTGACAACGCTCTTGAGACTGGAAGATATAATTTAAGACACTATGTAGTCGGGGGCGGGTTGTAGATCATGAACATGAATCACTGGAGTAGTTGTACTATTAATGTGTTCTGTACAGTATAGTTAGTGCACCAATGAGGACAGCGCCACCATCTGCACGAGGCAGTAGTGAATGTAAAGGTCATGAGTAACGCAGTTCTACACCCACCAACCCTACGGCTTCCTCTTCAATGTTTATCCCAGCGGTATATGAACTCATAATGGAGGTTGTCGCCCCTTCCTGCTGGCTAGTTCTCTGTACAATCAGAGCCACTTATCTGGCGCAGAACGTTTACATATCGGTGATCAACGGTGAGAGCTCTGTTCTAAGGACCATGTGGGCGGCTCTTAAAAGAGCCTTTGTGGTTAAATGTGGGCAAGCGGCGCTCACTTGCTCTTGGCGCTTTTGCTGCTCTCGGTCTTCTTGGGCAGCAGAACGGCCTGGATGTTGGGCAGGACGCCTCCCTGAGCGATGGTCACACCACCCAGCAGTTTGTTGAGCTCCTCGTCATTGCGCACGGCCAGTTGCAGGTGACGGGGGATGATTCTGGTCTTCTTGTTGTCCCGGGCGGCATTTCCGGCCAGCTCCAGGATCTCAGCAGTCAGATATTCCAGGACAGCGGCCAGGTAGACCGGAGCGCCGGCGCCGACCCTCTCAGCATAGTTGCCCTTGCGGAGAAGTCTGTGCACACGACCGACAGGGAATTGAAGTCCTGCCCGGGATGAGCGGGTCTTGGCTTTAGCCCGCACTTTGCCTCCCTGTTTACCACGTCCAGACATCGCTAAAGCAGAGAAAACTCCTATCAGTATCGTAACAATCACACCCTTTCTGCTGCCTTTTATAAGCTACTGCACAGCTCATCAGCACCTGTGATTGGATAGATTTAAAGCCACCAACAGAGAACAGACTCGTGGAAACCACCAATTAGCTGCACTGGGAGTGGCTTATGACGATTCCATAGGTCACATGACTTGCTCTTCCAGTAGAACAGCGGTCAGGCAGCATTGCTCATTTGCATAGCCCGTGTATAAATACAGCAGCGGTGGGAGGGTAAAGTATTCCCTTATCTCTGTTGTGAGCAGATCGCAGTGTGTGATCATGCCTGAGCCCGCTAAGTCTGCCCCGGCGCCCAAGAAGGGCTCCAAGAAAGCCGTGACCAAGACACAGAAGAAGGATGGCAAGAAGCGGAGAAAAAGCAGGAAGGAGAGCTACGCCATTTACGTGTACAAGGTGCTCAAGCAGGTCCACCCTGACACCGGCATCTCGTCCAAGGCTATGGGCATCATGAACTCGTTCGTCAATGACATCTTCGAGCGCATCGCAGGGGAAGCCTCCCGCCTGGCTCACTACAACAAGCGCTCCACCATCACCTCCCGGGAGATCCAAACTGCCGTGCGCCTGCTACTGCCTGGAGAGCTGGCCAAGCACGCCGTGTCTGAGGGCACCAAGGCCGTCACCAAGTACACCAGCGCCAAGTAATCTGCCCCGTCCCTGCAGTAAGAACACAAAGGCTCTTCTAAGAGCCACCCACCTTGTCTACAACAGAGTTGTGCCTGCTATTGTCTGGCCTCCCGCTAGGGAAAATGCTTGACGCCGATAGAGAACAAGCAATCACTCTGCCTGTCTTACAATAACCACCCTTTATCCAGTCCTCACCAGAGCAGACTCTGGTGTCTCCACTGTGCCGGGTATTGTAATACAGACTTTGCTGTTACAATCTTGCTCCACCTGCGTTACAATAACCAGTCAACCAGAGTTTGAGGCTACAATAACCTTGCACAAAGGTGTGTTTTTCGGTGCTAGGTTAATGTAGCAGCAAACGAATGTGTTGACTCCTTATTGTAATACAGGAGGAACAGCCTCTATTTCTTGTCTGTGAGGGCTTATTTTAATATAGGTGGAGCAGACTCTGGTTTCTTCTACACCCTGTAATAGCAAAGGGACATAATGCGGTAATAGGAGGGAACAGGGACATAGTGCCGGTAATAAGGAACAGGGACATAGTGCCGGTAATAAGAAGGAACAGGGAAATAATGCCTGTAAGACGAAGGAACAGGGACATAATGCCGGTAATATGAAGGAACAGGGACATAATGCTGGTAAGATGAGGGAACAGGGACATAGTGCCGGTAATAAGAAGGAACAGGCACATAATGCTGGTAAGACGAGGGAACAGGGACATAATGCCTGTAATACGAAGAAACAGGGATACAATGCCGGTAATATGATGGAACGGAAATAATGCCTGTAATTTGAAGGAACGGACATAATGTCGGTAATATGAAGGAACAGGGACGTAATGCCTGTAATATGAAGGAACGGACATAATGTCGGTAATATGAAGGAACAGGGACGTAATGCCTGTAATATGAGGGAACAAGGACATAAAGCCGGTTATATGAAGGAACAGAGACATAATGCCTCGAAGATGAGGGAACAGGGACATAATGCCGGTAATATGAAGGAACAGGGACATGAAGCCTGTAATATGAAGGATCAGGGACATAATGCCTGTAATATGAGGGAACAGGGAAATAATGCCTGTAATATGATGGAACAGGGACATAGTACCTGTAATATGAAGGAACAGGGACATAATGCCTGTAATATGAAGGAACAGGGACGTAATGCCTGTTATATGAAGGAACAGGGAGGTAATGCCGATAATATGAAGGAACAGGGATATAATGCTGGTAAGATGAGGGAACAGGGACGTAATGCCGATAATATGAAGGAGCCGGGACGTAATGCCGGTAATATGAAGGAACAAAGACATAATGCCGGTAATATGAAGGAACAAGGACATAATGCCGTTAATATGAAGGAACAGGGACGTAATGCCGATAATATGAAGAAACAGGGACATAATGCCGGTAAGTTGAGGGAACAGGGACATAATGCCTGTAATATGAAAGTACAAGGAGATAATGCCGGTAAGATGAGGGAACAGGGACGACACACAAATGTCATGATTGGGCAGCCCCTTTTAAGATGGTGCCACAGAGTCCTCTGTAGATACTGCCACAGAGCCCTCTAAAGATGCTGCCACAGTGCCCTCTGTAGATACTGCCACAGTGCCATCTGTAGATACTGCCACAGTGCCATCTGTAGATAATGCCACACACCCCTAGATGCTGCCACGGTGCCCTCTGTAGATGCTGCCACGGTGCCCTCTGTAGATGCTGCCACGGTGCCCTCTGTAGATGCTGCCACGGTGCCCTCGGTAGATGCTGCCACAGTGCCTTATATGGACAGTGATGTCAGGGGCTTGCCCAGAGCAGGAGTCCCAGAGCAGAGTCGATTCTAGCAATCTGCCTGGGACTCCAGCTGTGCTCTTGACATCACTGTCCTTATGTGGACAGCGATGTCAGGGGATTCCACAGAGTCCCAGAGCAGAGCCTATACTAGCGCTCTGCCAGGGACTCCGCTCTGGGAAAGACCATGACAACACTGTCCATATATGGACAGCGATGTCAGGGATTTCCACAGAATCCCGGAGTAGAGCTTATACTAGCGCTCTGCCAAGGACTCCGCTCTGTGGAAGACCCTGACAACACTGTCCATATATGGACAGCGATGTCAGGGAATTCCACAGAGTCCCGGAGCAGAGCCTGTATTAGCGGCTCTGTGTCCCGCGGGCCGAGTGCTTGAGACCCCTGCTCTAGTTCTAGTCTTTTCCGGCTCATTGTAGTAAAATAGGAGCATTCTGGTGTCTTGTCTGTGCTGGGTAATTTGAATACAGGTGGAGCAGACTATGGTGTCTTGTCTGTGCCTGGTCATACTATTACGAAAGGAGCAGTCGCTGGTGTCTTTCCTGTGCTGGGTTATTGTAATACAGGTGGAGCAGATTCTAGCGTACTGTATGTGCTGGGACTTGGGTTCTTGTAATACAGGTGGAGCAGACTATAGTGTCTTGTCTGTTACAGTACACTAGAATCTGTTCCATCTGTATTACATCAATACGTATGTGCTGGGTTTTATGAATACAGGTGAAGTAGACTCTAGTGTCTATTCTGTGCGGGGTTATTGTATTACATCTGAAGCAAACTATAGTTGCTCGTCTGTGCCGGGTTATTGTATTACAGGTGGAGCAAACTATAGTTGCTAGTCTGTTCTGGTTTATTGTAATACAGGTGGAGCAAACGTTGTTGTTTCTTTTTTTTGGTGCAAGGTTATTGTAGCCACAAACTCTAGTGTGTTTAGTCGTTATTGTAATTGCCTGGTTATTGGAGGAGCAGTCTCTGGTCACGCTGTAATAGAACAGGGACATAATGCGGTAATACGGTAATACGGTAATAACGCGGCGTCCTGAAAGTGTTCCTGGAGAACGTCATCCGTGACGCCGTCACCTACACCGAGCACGCTAAGAGGAAGACCGTCACCGCTATGGACGTGGTGTACGCACTCAAACGCCAGGGCCGCACTCTCTACGGCTTCGGAGGTTAATTCCGCTCCTGCTCAGCTCCATCTTACACAACACAAAGGCTCTTCTCAGAGCCGCCACATCATCTATAGATCAGCTATGATGTCTGCTGGTGACCGCTCGTGTATAATCTGAGCAGCGATCTTCTACTTCTATATACACGGGGGTAGGGGCTTCAGTATCACGTCGGTCTTCCAGTGAGGTGCCGGATATGTGGACTGCAGTGTGTCCTCTAATAGCGTCCTAGAAGAAGCTGACTGAATTCCGTCTTAGACCAGGGAATGTTAATCTGAAGGGAAAGAGTGCCTTAGTGCTATGCTTGCTGCCGAGTGATCCTCCGGCAGGAAAACACATCCTCGTAGCGGCGCTGCCGGACGCCGTTTGTGCCGATGCCTGCATGTACAGGAGTGGCAGAAACACCGCTGAATATCCGCACGAGCAGTGGATCAAACAGCTGACTTGCTGTGTTGCTGCTTCGGCGTCCAGCTTGCTGCTGGGCAACGTGCTTTCCGCAATCCTTGGAGAGAGGGCCAGTGTTTTCTTAGCTGCTGTCACTGCTACTAATGTTACGAGATTCTTACAACAAACAATAAATCTGTTACTGGGACCAACTTTGACACACGTATCGGCTCGTATTGCTTCGTATCTCATTCTGCCGGACGGCTGGGATTAATAAGGCTGCTGGTAATAAATCTGTTAACCTCTAGTAGTAATAATGAATCAGTCTGCTGTCCCTATATAGGACTCACTTTATTACAGTAACGCGTGCAGTTTCTTGCAGAGCAACATTTAATGAGACGCATTGAATGAATGAAAAAGGACAAACTGATGCAGCTGATACGGCATTTTTCAAGAGCAAAAACCAATGTTGGAGGGGCCGTGTTTTCCAAGCTGCTCTCATTGCTACAAATGTTACGAGATTTTCAAAACAAACTACCAATTTGTAGCACCAAGTTCCACATAAGTATCGACTTGCATTGTCTTGTATGTCACTTTGCCAGACTTGCTTGTATAATCGAGCTGCTGGCAATATAATGACAGGAAACAGAAAGCACCTATTTCTACTTCGTACTAACACTAAAGCTGTTCGTTGTCTATACTTAGGACTCACTTCATCACACGAACGCATGAAGTTGGGTGAAGGAACAGGGACATAATGGCGGTAATATGTAGCAACAAGGACATAATGCCGGTAATAAGAAGGAACAGGCACATAATGCTGGTAAGATGAGGGAACAGGGAAATAATGCCTGTAATTTGAAGGAACGGACATAATGCCTGTAATATGAAGGAGCAGGGACGTAATGCCTGTTATATGAAGGAACAGGGAGGTAATGCCTGTAAAATGAAGGAACAGGGAGGTAATGCCTGTAAAATGAAGGAACAGGCAAATAATGCCTGTAATATGTAGGAACAGGGACGTAATGCCGGTAATATGATGGAACAGGGACATAATGCCGATAATATAAAGGAGCCGGGGCGTAATGCCGGTAATATGCAGAAACAGGGTCGTAATGCCGGTAATATGAAGGAACAGGGACGTAATGCCAATAATATGAAGGAATAGAGATATAATGCCGGTAAGATGAAGGGACAGGCACATAATGCCGGTAATATGAAAGAACAAGGACATAATGTTGGTAATATGAAGGAACAGGGAAATAATAACGGTAATACGAATGAACAGGGACATAAACCAGTAAGATGAGGGAACAGGGACATATTGCCGGTAAGATGTGGGAACAGGGACAAAATGCCGGTAAGATGAGGGAACAGGGACGTAATGCCGGTAATATGAAGGAACAGGGATATAATGCCGCTAAAATGAAGGGACAGGCACATAATGCCGGTAATATGAAAGAACAAGGACATAATGTTGGTAATATGAAGGAACAGGGAAATAATAACGGTAATACGAAGGAACAGGGACATAAACAGTAAGATGAGGGAACAGGGACATATTGCCAGTAAGATGTGGGAACAGGGACAAAATGCCGGTAAGATGAGGAAACAGGGACGTAATGCCGCTAATATGAAGGAACAGGGACATAATGCCGGTAAGATGAAGGGACAGGCACATAATGCCGGTAATATGAAAGAACAAGGACATTATGCCGGTAAGATGAAGGAACAGGTACATAATGCCGGTAAGATGAGGGAACAGGGACGTAATGCCGATAATATGAAGGAGCCGGGACGTAATGCCGATAATATGAAGGAATAGAGATATAATGCCGTTTAGATGAAGGAACAGGCACATAATGCCGGTTCAGATGAGGGAACAGGGACATAATGCCGGTAAGATGAAGGAACACTGACATAATGCCTGTAATATCAAGGAACAAGGACATAATGCCGGTAATATGAAGGAACAGGGACAAAATGCCTGTAATATGAATGAACTGGGACATAATGTTGGTAAGATGTGGGAACAGGGACAAAATGCCGGTAAGATGAGGGAACAGGGACGTAATGCCGGTAATATGAAGGAACAGGGACATAATGCCTGGTAGATGAGGGAACAGGGACATAAAGCCTGTAATATGAAGGAACAGGGACATAAAGCCTGTAATATGAGGGAACAGGGACATAAAGCCTGTAATATGAAGGAACAGGGACATAAAGCCTGTAATATGAAGGAACAGGGACAAAATGCCTGTAATATGAAGGAACAGGTACATAATGACTCGAAGATGAGGGAACAGGGACATAATGCCTGTAATATGAAGGAACAGGGAAATGAAG